>NC_039363.1:162733590-162768840 GCF_003573695.1 Papaver somniferum | reverse complement strand
TTTTTTTTTTCTTCTCTTTTAGCTTTTAGCTTTTAGCTTTAAGCTTTTTGTTCCCAAGTCCTTAGTATTCCACTTCGAACCTGTAAATCAAAGACACAAAAAAGAAACGTAAAAAGGAACAAATAATAGTAAAAAAAAAAACCTAAAAACAAATCTATAAACAAGTCCCCGGCAGCGGCGCCATTTTGTTGTAGTATTTTTCGTGCGGTAAATACGAGTTCGTTGCTCGGACTTGTAAAGATTCAAAAATAAAAATATATACACAATATTTGTCACAGGATCAAGAGACACTAGGACACGGGATTCCACCATTAATCATTCACACAATTCATATATTTATTCGAAAAAATTATAGCTCAAATCATAAGGACTCTCATTCTTGCCAAGGTAGATTTTTAGAATATTTATTGTATATCACTAGCATGACGCATCAAAAGCACTACTACCAAGCATACATCATCATACGATATCACAACCAATTAAGAAAAATCATAAATCGATTAATAAAAAGTGCAAGTAGTCAAAAAAAGAATTAATATAATTATCATATGCGTAAAGAATGGCTTCCTCCATCATCCCAGTGTTGGGGTTTAGCTAATCATAATAATCATGTTCTCAAAATATATATTTGATGCTCAAAGTATGATTAAAAGAGTCAAAAGTTATAAAACAGTGGTTCTGAGACTCACAAAACACGTCCAAAAAGAAACGATACCACAAAACTGCAGCTAAACTGCGACACTTATCCACTGCGCTGGAACTGTTGAAGAACGACGCTTCTCTGCTGCTGACGCTGCTGAAAATAAGACTGTCCTGGAGAGTCTGTTCTTCGTGTTCTTGAATCTCTTTAATGGCAGCAGCAGCAGCAGGTGAACATTGCTGCTACTCCTTCTTCTTCGCTCCCCCTGGCTCTGGCTCGACCCCAAACTCTTGATAAAACCTCTATGACTCCTAAAGATGCTTATTTATACGTAATAGCTCTCCAAATCTTCACGGAATATTCTCTTTAATCTTCACTTCATGGTTTCGATATTATTCCCTCATAACTGATGATCCCTTCAAATCTCTTCGTACGCGTCTAATTTTGTTACCAAAAGTTCCCAAGATATACTGGAATCAAATAACAGAAGATATCTTCCCTTAATCCTCAAATATTCTCCATAAATTCCTCCATAGCAGACCCGTGAAAACAGCTCCCCTGTTTGGACTTTGATCTTCTCTCCCGGTCATTCCAGCCCAACTTGATCGCTAAAATCATTTGCATTCGGCCTTTTTAGCCTTAACAGGCTTAGCCCAATAATTTCCAGCGATTGAATCTCGCTCAAAGATGCCCCGAAATCAAATAAAAATCATGCGCATGGAAAATTCCCGCCAAAATTCTATTTTGTACTCGTGAAGAAAAGGGGTGCCCCTAATCCAAAAGATGGGTGCCAAAATCAATTCCTCCGGGGTATTTCTGGGATACTTCCGACATACTTCTGGGGTACTTCCGGCATACTTCTGGGGTACTTCCGGTACACTGTACGGAGCTCCAAAAGCCACATTTTTAGTCAATTTCGCCGCAAAACCTTATTCTTCCAAAAACGCCTACAAATAAATAAAACACCATGATAAGTACAAAAATGGGCACTAACAGTATATACAAATGAGATATATTAGATACATAAATGCGTCTAGCAAATACCCCCAAACTTATTATTTTCTAGTCCCGAGCAAATCAAAACTACAAAATAAAATCCTAACTCACTTTCGCAGGCATCATCGATTGCATTTAGCATATGCAATAAGCCTTTAAACCCCTAGGTGGTCCTAGTGGCCGAGTTATAGTCTCGGGAGGGATTACCAGAGATATACCCACAAAATCAATACTCCAGACCCTAGCTATCTACGCAGAACCTTGGAAGGCACTAAAGAATCTCCTTGGTTGGCATACTTATTGACTACAGGAAGAAGTACCCTGATGCGAAATTCCAATTGTTGTACACGAGTTTGCACCCAAGTATACTAAAATTCATATAAGTGACAGAGCTCTACTAAGATAGTTTCACGATGGACATCATACTCGGAGTCAGACTAATCATATGGATAGATTAAGAGATGGATATAGAAAAAATATAGATGGTTTTGATGTTAACTAGGTGAACGATGTTTCTCATATCTGTCTGAAGGCCACTGCCAAAATAAACCTATCCTAAATGACTGAGATAGTCTGACTAATATCAAATCACTGGCGTATACAAGGGAACCAGTGTTCGATAATCCTAACTCTAGGTCAACACAACTGGCATATACAAGGGTTCCAGTGGCCGACTTTATTGAGTTTTATTCCGTTTGGTCGAATGGTCTGGTCTAAAACTTTTTTTCATAGTTTTTTTTTTCTCTTTTTTTTTTCGTAACTTCTTTTTTTTTTTTTTTCAATACTCAGTCACTCTATTTTACCCTAGCAGTGGTAACAACTTGAATCGTGAGCCCCACCTAATCACCTAGAGAAACATAGTTTAAAAATAAAAATAGAAACAGAAATGAAAAGGACTCAACGAGATATGGCGAAACTATCATGTTATTTCTAACACATGAGCTCTGTGCTTTTATGAATAGACTCTTTAGATGTTTCCATCTAGTCAGATTGGTCCCTCAACTCCTAAAACCAAAATGCTTTCATCCACTTAGATTGGTTAGTGCCATCCTAAATAAGCATAAATTTCTAGGCTCTGAAGTTTATTTATTATGCAACTAAAAAGTTTCTCCCATACCCCCAAACTTAAACCTAACATTGTCCTCAATGTTCTAAAGATGAAATTAAAAGCATGAACAAGGAGAAACTGTTACCAATGAAGCAAAAGAGATAAGGAAAGATATTACTGTGTCGCATGAATATTGGGTTACCTCCCAAGAAGTGCTAAGTTTAAAGTCTTCAGCCAGACTTAGGAAAGGATTAGTCAACTCGAACCATAAAGTAACAATCGAAATAACTGCGGGTCTTTAAAACCAAAAAGAGCTGACCAAAAGAAATTGCAATGAACCAAGAAAGTGAACAAGACTAGCAAGCCCTTACCTAGTATCCTGATTAAGAAATTTATATCTAATTGTGGTTCAGGTTCAGGTTCTATGAAAGGGTCTACATAGAAAATTTCCATTGGCTGCGTTTCTTCATAGGTGGAATCCGAATCATTAGGTCCTAGAGTCTGGAGAAACTCAAATATGATCTTAGAATCACAAAATAATAATAACCTAAATAACGGAGGATCCTCTAAGTCAATCAGGTTTGACTTACATAATTGACCACGGTGAGAGTAGTGGTCATTCTTAAGCAAATGTGTCGATTCTAATTTCCTAAGGCATTTAGGTTTAGTCTCACAACTTAATATTCGACACATTTGAAATCTATATGTTCCCACATTTGGAAGAAAACTATTTGGTGGGAAAACAAAATCAATCTTGGTATTATTTCCTGGGTTAACCACATCAACCAGAGGATGGGTTTCTAACAGTTGAGACTCTTGTTGGATATCATTAGGTTCTGGAAAACGAGTATGAAGATAATCTTGTAAGATGGTTGAGGCATTGATGTCAAGTCCCAAGTGAGGGACCTTACTAAGAGTTAAAGCACATGGAGGATGATACTCACCCCCAAACTTAGAGTTTTCAGTGTCTCTAGATAGACTAGTCACAACTTCCCTAATTTGTAGGTCATCAGATTCTTGAAAATGGGCAATTGATTCTTCTAAGTTGTAATCTTGCGGTGCATCCTCACTCACCTCTACGAGTTCATCTAAGACTATTGTTTCTAAATCGTATGACTCTAAAACAGTATTCTCAGGATAAACCGGTTCCTCTAAACCTTTCTTTGTTTCGTAAACAAGACATACTACATCGTCTGAAACGGGGGTATCTCTAGTCAAATCCTCGTCCTTTTGAATAGGTGAATAATTTTTAAAATTATTAGGATCTGAACCAGAAATAATATAATCATTATAAGGCTCAACTTGGGTAACAAATTCCTGATCACTATTCCCACACATTTCCGATTCTTCATCAGCACTATCTTCATCATCATAATATAATTTTTGACATTTAATAATTCTCAATCTTTGTTCCAAACTAGGCGGTATATTTTTATAATACTTCTCGTAGATCGTTAGAGGTGATTCATCGCTAACCGTTGGAACATCCCAATGTCATTTCCCTTGCATATATTCACCAAGAGTCATTTTCTAAAACGTCTCTTGATAATGAGAATTTCTACTCATATATTCTCGTAACGTCATCTCAGGTGGCGTCTCCTGAAAAGGATTCATCACCGAGGAAACACAAACTACACAGAAATTCTACACAATCACAAACAAGGCTGACTCGACCAAATCAAACCTATAAATTCTAGCAAAAAAAGCATGATGGCTCCACTTAGATTATTTCTAGACAGCTTCTATCTTTCGAAAGGGAATTCGTTGCAATTTGAGCAAACCCCTATGGAATCAATCCAAGTCAAAGTAAGTTGAATAGAGGCGAGGGAAGCTTAGTGGAGCTTTGATACCCAAGGCCTCACCGCTATCACAAGGCGGCGCAGTCATGCATTCAACTCACAGAAACCATCATGAACTTCGAGGTGTGCTTAAGAAAGTAACCAATATCCTTCGAAAATTTTTCCTAATAAGCGCGTTACCCTATCGGTCTCGTTCTAATCAAATTTTAAGCTTGGGTTCGCGTTAGGTTTCGTTTTCCTAAGGCGGGCAAGAAGGGAGCGGTGATGAAATCCGAACCCTTATCTTGTATTGGCCAGGCCTTGCCCTTTACTAGGAATTTAAAAACAGTCCAAATTCGTCCTCAATCAATGAATCACCTTAAGGAAATTTTTTTTTTTTAATAATACCCTTCCGTAGGGTTAAAAAAATAAAAATAAATAAAAATGTCCAGAAGTCCAGAATAAAGTCCAAATAAAAAGTCCAAAAATTACAAAAATTATAAAAAATAAAGCCTATTTACAAATTCTAAAAAAAATAAATAAAAGCTATATACAAAAATAATAATAATAATAAAAATTAAATCCTAAAAAAAATTATGTCTTTTTTTTTCTTCTCTTTTAGCTTTTAGCTTTAAGCTTTTTGTTCCCAAGTCCTTAGTATTCCACTTCGAACCTGTAAATCAAAGACACAAAAAAGAAACGTAAAAAGGAACAAATAATAGTAAAAAAAAAACCTAAAAACAAATCTATAAACAAGTCCCCGGCAGCGGCGCCATTTTGTTGTAGTATTTTTCCTGCGGTAAATATGAGTTCGTTGCTCGGACTTGTAAAGATTCAAAAATAAAAATATATACACAATATTTGTCACAGGATCAAGAGACACTAGGACACAGGATTCCACCATTAATCATTCACACAATTCATATATTTATTCGAAACAATTATAGCTCAAATCATAAGGACTCTCATTCTTGCCAAGGTAGATTTTTAGAATATTTATTGTATATCACTAGCATGACGCATCAAAAGCACTACGACCAAGCATACATCATCATACGATATCACAACCAATTAAGAAAAATCATAAATCGATTAATAAAAAGTGCAAGTAGTCAAAAAAAGAATTAATATAATTATCATATGCGTAAAGAATGGCTTCCTCCATCATCCCAGTGTTGGGGTTTAGCTAATCATAATAATCATGTTCTCAAAATATATATTTGATGCTCAAAGTATGATTAAAAGAGTCAAAAGTTATAAAACAGTGGTTCTGAGACTCACAAAACACGTCCAAAAAGAAACGATACCACAAAACTGCAGCTAAACTGCGACACTTATCCACTGCGCTGGAACTGTTGAAGAACGACGCTTCTCTGCTGCTGACGCTGCTGAAAATAAGACTGTCCTGGAGAGTCTGTTCTTCGTGCTCTTGAAGCTCTTTAATGGCAGCAACAGCAGCAGGTGAACATTGCTGCTACTCCTTCTTCTTCGCTCCCCCTGGCTCTGGCTCGACCCCAAACTCTTGATAAAACCTCTATGAATCCTAAAGATGCTTATTTATACGTAATAGCTCTCCAAATCTTCACGGAATATTCTCTTTAATCTTCACTGCATGGTTTCGATATTATTCCCTCATAACTGCTGATCCCTTCAAATCTCTTCGTACGCGTCTAATTTTGTTACCAAAAGTTCCCAAGATATACTGGAATCAAATAACAGAAGATATCTTCCCTTAATCCTCAAATATTCTCCATAAATTCCTCCACAGCAGACCCGTGAAAACAGCTCCCCTGTTTGGACTTTGATCTTCTCTCCCGGTCATTCCATCCCAACTTGATCGCTAAAATCACTTGCATTCGGCCTGTTTAGCCTTAACAGGCTTAGCCCAATAATTTCCAGCGATTGAATCTCGCTCAAAGCTGCCCAGAAATCAAATCAAAATCATGCGCATGGAAAATTCCCGCCAAAATTCTATTTTGAACTCGTGAAGAAAAGGGGTGCCCCTAATCCAAAAGATGGGTGCCAAAATAAATTTCTCTTGGGTGCCTTTTGTGATTTTTCTGGGACATTTTTCGCACTTTTTCGAGGTTCCTCCGGGGTATTTCTGGGATACTTCCGGCATACTTCTGGGGTACTTCCGGCATACTTCTGGGGTACTTCCGGTACACTGTACGGAGCTCCAAAAGCCACATTTTTAGCCAATTTCGCCGCAAAACCTTACTCTTCCAAAAACGCCGACAAATAAATAAAACACCATGATAAGTTCAAAAATGGGCACTAACAGTATATACAAATGAGATACATTAGATACATAAATGTGTCTATCAACCGTCGTTTCTCATGTCTTGACAACTGCAATGGAGAAAGCGAATAAGGATGGTAGTAAAGGATGCTATGCTTCCTGGTTGACACACTGGTGGCCCAAAGACGAGGCTTCTGATAAACCCATCGACGGTATGTTACCCATTGCTGCTTTCTTATGTTTATGGTTGTCCAGAGATATTTTTGAAGACAGTGGAAACTTGTTGAAGCCTTTTGTGATTCCCTTTGCTATTAAGATGGCTCAAGGTGAGCAACTTCCGATAGGTAGTTTATTCTTAGGCTCCTTGTATTACAACCTGGAATCCTTGGTTATAGACTCCAGTGTGTCGAACGGCTCTATGAAGATTGAGTGTTATGCCAACACGATGTTTCTTCAAGCTTTGATTTGGGAGCATTTTAAGAATTATGCACCTACTCCACGTAATGTTCTGCAAGGACCGAATACTGATGCGCGCCATACTTTCCCTGAGAAAGATAATGCTAGGATCATGCGTTGGTCCACCAAGCAGCCTCGTTCTAAAATATGTTTTATTATGTGTTAGATGAAGAATCTAAGTTCATTTTTCGCCCGTGGGTGTCAGTCCCTGATTATGTTTCTCAGCCGATGACTTTCAATACTGGAGAAGGCATGAGTTTGGCGTCTGGTGTGCATCTGAGTGATGGCGAAAGATCTTTCATGTTGAGTTGCACTCCTGGTCATTTGCTATCAGTCACGTTTGGAGAGCTTTCAGTGGAGAAGTACAATATTGATAGAGCATCTCGACAAATGGGTATGGATCAGTGTGTTCCAACCATACGGAGAAGGAAGCCATCAGTTGAGAAACTCATGACTCATTTGGATCATACTCACGTGGAAGGGAGTAACTACTGGTTTCTTGGTTCTGATAGATTCGCCTATGTAACCACAGGTTATGTAGAATTCTGGGATCAGCAACTTGGGCGTTTGCGTGGCTTTGTAAGATTCCCAGACCTCCATTCAAGGATCTTCCTTCGGCTTAGATGATTTCCAGTCGACCAAGATTGAAGTATCTTTCTGGTGATAAACGAAAGTCGTCTCCAGGATGCTCTCAGGTATATTTCTTCATATAATCTTCACGCAATTATAAGAACTGTATTCTGATTATATTACTGGATTTCACCACAGGACGGTCGTAATATACGACCTCGAATCGGTGTGGATTTCTCAGAGACTGAGGCGGTTATTCATGGCGGAGAAGGCAGGCATAAAGGTTATAAGTTGTTACCTAATACCGTAAAGTCCCCAGTTGGTGCTTTGGTGAGTTCCCAATATTTCTCACTGTGACTTTCATTGCTATTAGCATTTCAATCATGAAGCCAACGTTGTTAATTTTGTTGCAGAATTTTATTCCATCAAGTCTTGAAGGTCTTCAATTTTCTGCTACTGAACAAGCAATCGCTGATTTGAGTGACGAAGAAACTGTAAGTATTTCTTCACATGTTCAAATGGGGTGCTTCATAGATGAAAATATTGATTGTAAAGGACGTGTACAGGAGGATGTCGTCATGGATATGGAGAATTCTGGAACTCAATCATCCTCTGGGAATAGGAATGGAGGTAATTCCCAAGATTCGGAGCCGGATGGAAGTGATGTTCCTCTTGTCGTTGATGTGGACAATTCCAACCCCTTGGACACCTTTTAGACTCCTCAAGTAAGTATATATATTGTACATTCTTCATAGAAGTATAAAAGTGCTGACTTGTAAATGAATGAATGAGAACCCATGTGAATATGTGAAAACTTAGTCGAATTTTGTCGTCAGAAAATTCAGAACCCAGCTTTTTAGTAGAAACGTTGTAGAATCTTCGTCCGGAGTCGGATTTTGATGATCTGCATGTGCAAATTCAAGCCCGAAAAATTTCCAAGCTTTAAAAGAGAAGCTTTTTAAGTTTTGAGCATGTTCAGAGCCTGAAAAAGGCGAAATAGTAAACTTCCAGGAGACTTCAAGAAATTTTTCAGATTGCGCATCACTTGATATTTTGGCCACATCTACCCGCTCGTTCATTGGATTGTCATGAAATTTTGACATGTCATAGAGGACATTCATACGAAGATAATGGAATATGAACCATCGTTGGATTCCTTGTAGACTCCCAGTTCGTCTCCTAGTACAGGGCAGAGTTCAGTTTCTTCAGACGGACTCATCGTAAAATGTATTTTCATGACTTTCATGTTATTTGCTCGTGCCTTGAATGTAGTATGATGAACCTTGATGATGTTTCCTTGTTGGTATACTGTGTTTCATAATCTCCTTTGGATTCGTGACTCTAACCTCAGGTAATCTTCGTATTAGGTGCTAAATACCGAAGTTGAGGATGTTGGATCCAACGATGATAACCCTAACCATTCCGTAGTTATTGATGAAGAGACAACCATCCCTGTATTTCAAGGCCATGAGAGTCGCTACTGCTGTTATGGAAACCCAGATGGTTGTTGGATCAGTGATATAAGAAACCGAGACAGCAGTGGAGAATACCGAAGGAACTGTTGCTTTAGTCGTGGGAGCCACTCTAGTGACCGAGAACCTATAATAGGGTATGAATATCCAACTGCAGGGGTCGCTTTCGATCTTCCCTTTAACACTTCACTCCCGTATCACGAACTGGTCGGTGGATTCAGCGTTCCCATTGGACATGCACGCTTGTATGAGACGATATGGAAGAAGTTCGGCCATATGATCGTTGACAGGAACCCTGGGCGTGCTTACGCTTTAATCATGCAATTAGTCGTTATCTTGCGTGTCATGAGTGATATGCATACGAAACCCAGGAATACCGTGACTCCAGATATACTCTTTGATTGGGAGTTTAACTTGGAGAATTCAGAAAGACTTGGCCTCAACGTGAAATGGCTTCGTAAGCAAATAAACATTATCAAGGATTCATGTGAGAAGAACATACCCTTTCCGAACGATGTTGTGAAGGAGAAGGAGGACAAGATTTCCAAGTTGACCGAGGAGTTGAACAAGGAGAGGGCGGCTTTGCAAATCTTGAAGGATGCTGATGAGCGAAAGTCTTTTCTTGTTGATCTCTTGAACTTATGAATTTATGAGAGATGTGAGGTTTATGCTTGGGTTTTTGATATTTAGATGGTTTTGGATTGACTGATGGTTGAGGATTTTCTTGTAGATTTGATAGAGATTTTCTTTTACGAAATATGAACTGAATTTTGATAAATTGTTGAATTCAAATACTGATTGCAAGTATTGCAAATGTTTTGGAGGAATTAAAATACAAATGAAAAAAAAATCCTAAATGTTAAATCCCAGCACCATGAGTGCTTCAAACGCCCAATACCTTAAATGTCTAATAATTTCAGATAAACGCCTTGAGCCAATTTTGGTGAATTACTGGTAGGATTCTGCCATCTGTGTTGGTCAATTTGTAGTATCCTCCGGCCACGGATTCAGTGACCATGAATGGTCCTTCCCAATTGGAGTTCCTTGTAGAATGAAGATCGCGCTGAACTGCTTTGAGAACCATGTGCCCTTCATGAAACTTGTTAGGTTTGGTCGATCGTGCCTTGAATATCTTCTGCTGATTCGGAATTCCCTGTTTGATGGAATTCCTAGATTGTGGCCCATATGGCCACTCGCGCGGAAGAGAGTATCCAGCATAGTGTTGATCATGCTTATCCAAGTCTTCAGCAATAAACCTCTCGATGGAGTGACCGATTCGAAGAAGTTATGAACCCAACCATTAAGTGTAATACTGCTGAGGTGAAGTCACCCACTCGTAGCTTTTGATGACTGCTAAATTATTCATGGGGAGAAGTCCTTGGACCATAGTAGCGTATTTGAACATTGGTAATATTGGAGCGAGAGGAGGAATAAGACTTGCCTGAGCTCGAAACCTTCTGACAAAGGTGTGCGGATTATCTCCAAGTTCATGCGTAAGTCCCATCAGAGTTTTTACTTCTTTCAGATGCTCAAACGGTGGTGCGTCCTCTGCTTCGTCTTCCGACTCGGAATCCTTGTCGATGACAGGATGTGTCGAAGGCATCGTTGTCCTTTCAGCATGAATCCAAGTTTTCCCAAGGACCATGTCGTATCCAGGGTCTTCCCGGATTATGAAAAACTTGGCCTCAGTGCAGATCGATCTTTCCGTAATTTTGAGAGTGATGAAGCCGTATGCGTTTCTGGTGATTCCTTCGTGGTCCCTGGTTGCGGTGGGAGCGTGGGTGGCTTCCCATCGAGTAATACCAGCAACTCTGAGAGTCTTCAAAGGGATGATGTTGACGGCGGTACCAACATCGATGAACGCCCTCTTGAACTCATTTCCTTTAATGTGCACTGTGGTGAGCAGTCCCCAGTCATACATTTCTGTGTCAGTGGCTGAAGGTCCGGTGGTAGTCTCTTGGATCAGCGGACGTCTTCCGAACACGATGTGGTTCAGTGCAGCAAACATGTCTTTCCTTTGAGATTTCGAAAGATATAACAGCTCGCAGACATGTTCGATCAAAGATTGGACCGGTTCCTTGACGGGAGGTTCGGAGATGGTAAAAGTTCTGACTGGGAGGGGGTTTGTGCACCCCTTCAGTCCCCAGGTTGATCTCTCCTGATTCGACCTTTTCTTTGAATATGCGCTTCAAAATTTTGCAATCACTCGTGGGATGGCTGACGTATCTATGGAAGCGACAATACCGAGGATTTTCCATGGCCTCTTCAGTTGGTTCCTTCTTGTCATAAGGAAATTTGATTGCGCCGTCTTGAATCCAGGCATCGAGTAGTTCATTAACTTCTTCCATTGAACAGAGAAAATCAGGTGCTTTTGGATCTTCCGTATGCTGAGGAGGAATTTTCGAATTCTCCTTCTTGTGTGTCTTTGAAGGGGGTGGAGGAAGTCTGCTTGTGTTGTGGTTCTGCTTTTCGCTTACTCCCTTCCGCGATAACATTTTTTGAAGGTTGCAGGTTATATTGCTTGTTGATCAGACACCTGCTTCCTCGAGTGTCTTTTGAATCTTCAGTCTTTGTAGACTTTGCTCTTTCCAAAAGATCGGGTGCAGTGGTTGCCGACCTCTTCGCAGCTTCGTGAAGTTCTGAGAAAGTCTGGAATCGAAGGTTTTCTAGCAAGGCCCTGTAGACCGGGAGCATGCCATTGATGCACAAGTCCATCAGTTGTTGCTCCGTGACGTTTTGGTCATGATAATCCAGGGCTTGGACTCTGAACCTTTTCACATAATCATTGAGATTTTCACGGACCCTCTGAAACATTCTTCCAAGGTCGGAGAGGGTGACTTGTTCTGACACGAAGAAGTATTTCATGTAAAATGCGTTAACCATTTATCCCCAATTGTTGATGGTCCCTGGTGTGATGCTGTTATACCAGGTGTATGCCCTGCCTTTCATAGATTTTGAGAATTCCTTGAGATGGACGACATGATTATGTTCATGTTCTCCCAAGGCTTCGAGAAAATGAGAGACATGTTCCCGAGCATTGCTAGTTCCATCATACAAGGTGAAAGTTGGAGAAACGTAACCTTTGGGGAGTGGAATCCTCTGCGTAGAAGCAGGATAAGGAGGTTGATGACGATGGTCATGCGATATCTTTCCTTTTCCATGGTTCTCCAAAAGGTGCTCCATATCCTCGCGAGTGATGAAATTCGATGATCCCTTCGCTGATGAGTTGTCTGCAGCAGTTTTGTGGACTTCGTCGTCTTCTACTGTATGAATTGGAATTACTTCAGGACCGTCATCTGACGATTTCTCCTTCTCTTTTCCATTCTCTTGAGTCTTCTCTGACATCTTGTCAGTAAGAGTTTTGAGATAATTATACAGCTCCTTCTGTGTAGCAGCCATGTCAGTCTGGTTCTTTGCAAGAGTCTCCTGCGCTTTGATAAGATCAGCAATAGTAGGCGGTGGATCATCTCTGACTTCTTCAGGGTGTCGTCCGGACAGTGGATGACCTTAGGCGTGAGGAGGAGTAGCTTCACCACCATCAGTGTTGGAGGTCGGAATTGTCTCCGGGATATTTCGATTATTGTTGTTGTTACTGCTAGCACGGTTTGTGTTAGGATTAGTAACTGATCTTGACCTGAGATCAACCATCTTGTGAAATTGTGAGATTGCAACCGAGAGAATGATCTCCCACTGTTTTCGCCAATCTGTAGATGGGGAAAAACGATTTGCTGGTTTTTAAGGAATTGAGGAGACGACCGTACGGAGGAGACTCCTCGAACCGAGCGAAATGTTAAACCTCACACAGATGCACCGCTGCAAAGGGGGTGCTTTAGATTCGAGAGATCAATCTGTAGTACTCCGGCCTAAATCAAGACAATGACCGTTCCAGAGTAAATTCGGTCACAAGAGAGGATGGGTTTATCTGTAGGAGGGAAGCTGGGAAATGTGTAGAATCAATGGTAATCAAAGATTGTGGGTGTGTGAATTCTGAATATGATAAGCTCTGAATGATTGAAATTGCTCAATTGAGAGTAGTTGCTCAATTGATGAGTTGATGATCTTGTGTTGTCGATGAGACATGAGATTGATGATATTGATGATGCTGATGATTCAATCATGATTCAGAGACTTATTTATATTGCTGGAATTTTAGACACCATGATCCCATGAAGTGTGACAGTTGATGGAATCAAGGAGTGGGGAAGTGGATATCGTGTTTGAAACCAGTTGCTCAACGTGTGAAGACTTGGTCGATTTTCCACCCACTACCTCGTGAATTCCTTCAACTGATTGCACGACTTGCTCCCATTTCATCGTGTGTTTGAACACACGTGTCGTAGACCGCCAGACCAAAACCCAAAATGATATCCCCCCAAAGTGACACGATTGACGTCTCGTGGTATGTTAGTCAATTGATGACTTCGTGGTTTGATGGGACGATGAGTCCATGTAGTTGTTGAGTTGAACATGATGTTCTGAAAATCATGAGTTGAACATGTCATGAGACAGAGGTATAGTTCTTACGATGAAGTGAGCAAGTATTGCTCATTCGATATTAATTAGAATACTGGTCGTTGAACCGAGCATAATTAATAAAATTAACGACCACGAGGCCGTCGTAAAATTATTAAGTTTGGAATCTGGAATGATGATCCTTGGATTCAGAAACCCTAATTTGATCAATTGATGATCAATTCATGGTTCGTCAGAAGTTTAACCATAGGACGAAGGATGGAGAGACTATATGGGACCGTGGATCAACCATGTAGTATCCATATGCTCACGTGAGCAAATAAGAAGAACTCCTGAAGAGTTGACGATTTGTTGGTGGAAGAATGATTAAATGCTGGCTTAATCATTTATCCAAAATGCTCGTCTTATGTGAGAAAACCTAATTAATTATGACGAGGTGAGGGACCAACCATGGAGTCATGAAACCGGCCCTGGGTTGTCACGTGACCGCCTGACGATCACTTCATGAAAATCCAAAGTGTTTGGAAGAGTTTTGGACCTAATACGAGCAATTGTGCAAATTAGGTCAAAACTGTGAAAATTGATGGGGCCGGCTTCCGTGAGCCAAAGAGCCAATCTTGGTCGGTCAAGATAACATGCTCGTGTCTCCAAGGCGTCCGCGTCTCAGTCCTGAGAATTTTGATATTTTCTGGCGTGCAATCGAGCATCCATTCAAGAAAATATGCCAAAATTAGGGTTTCGACGAAACTGAGGAAAACACCATGAAATGATGAAAAAGAATTATAAAATAAGGAATGAGGAGGCGTGGGACCGCCATGGTCAAGGCATGGTCGGACGGTCATGATCACGGTCCTGTGGTGCCTTTTCCTTAATTTTATAATATTTTGATGATTTTATGAAAAATTCATGAATTTTGAGAAATTTGATGAATTTTGGGAGTTTCCATGAATTGGAGGAGTTTTCATGAGTTCAAGGAAGCAAAAAATATTAAAATAATAAAAATAAGGGCGTGTGGGACCGTGGAAGGCATGGCCGGCCGGCTGGGGCCCGGTCCCATGAATTTTCCTAATTTTATAATATTTTGATGATTTTATGAAAAATTCATGAATTTTGAGAAATTTGATGAATTTAGGGAGTTTCCATGAACTGAAGGAGTTTTCATGAGTTCAAGGAAGCAAAAAATATTAAAATAATAAAAATAAGGGTGTGTGGGACCGTGGAAGGCATGGCCGGCTGGCTAGGGCCCGGTCCCACGAGTTTCCCTAATTTTTTAATATTTTTTAGGTATTTTTGATGATTTGAGGGAATTTTTTCTAATTTGAGAGAAATACCATGAAATCAAGGAATTTGATGAATTCAAAGAAAACTAATAATAAAATAATAAAACAAAGGGGTGTGTGGGACCGGCTAGGGCATGGCCGGCCGGCCAAGGCCCGGTCCCACATGTTTTCATAATTTATATTATTTTATTATTATTTGATGATTTGTGCAAAATACCATGAAATCAAGGAGTTTTTTCATGAAATTAGAGAAATAATAATAATAATAATAAATAAGGAACCGTGGATGTGGGGCCGGTTGGGACCAAGGCATGGCAGGTTGGCCAATGGTCACCCCCCACACTCCTTTCCTTAATTTTATATTATTTTTTATGGATTTATGGAAGTACCATGAAACCGAGGAGTTTCCTCGAGACGAAGGAGATTTGATAAAACGAGAGGATTTTCATCAAATCAGGGAAAATAATAAAAATGTATTAAAAATATAAAACTGGCGTGGGATTGACCACGACATGGTCGGTCGGTCGTGTGTTCGCGCTTCCAGCACCCTGGTCAATATTTTTAATTATTTATTATTTTCTTCTCTATTTTGCACAGGTTCATCGTTTCGTTGTATTTTTGAAATACTCGTTCGTGCGGTGACTGTTAGTGTATCATCGTTGAATACACCTTCACCATTTGAATCGGGGCTTACTTAGAGGTAGCTCAGACGCTCGGTTGTTGATTATTTATTACTAATTGTGGAATTCAGTGGAGAATAATTCACAAAATTGAGTAATGAGATGTTTATTATTAATTCATAGGATCAACCGAGGATTCGACTACGAATTCAGAATAATAAAGTGAGCATTACCATTCCATGGGATCGTAGATTCGACCATAGAATCGAAGTAATTAAGGTTTATCTATTACCATTTATGAGACCAGTTGTGGATTCGATCATGAAATCGGAGTAATGAGATAATATAGTTATTGTTATTCTATGAGATCAAGTCATGGATTCGATCATAGAATCAGAACAATTTTTATTGTCATTCCATGGGACCAGTCGTGGATTCGACCATGGAATATGAGCGATTGCAATTAGGAATAATTAACTTTGTGGCTCTATACTAGCAGAGAAATCTGTCTAGGAGCATTAATTATCCTGATACGAGCTTGCCGGTAAGTCATATCCTTTATATAGTCAGGGTAAACTTGTTGTTTGTTCCTGAAGAAATCATAACTCTATACTAGAAGAGCAAGCTGTCTAGGAGCCGTCCATCTCGTGATGCTATATAGAAATAATCATTGAAAGTATTCAGTATTCATGAGATATGTTGTTGTCCAGTCGTGAGATTGCATATCTACATGTACTCTGAGAGAAAGTACTCTCCGTTGAGAATTCAATGAGAGACCCGTGTCTCGATAATCACGTCTGATTGCTGAATCAGAGCTTCGTATAATTATGAGTTTACGAATTTATCCTTTGTCGAAAATCCACCATCTACAAGACCCAACTATTCTCTTTGTAGTTGTGTGATCTGATCTTGCCATTTCAATCGTGATTGAGTGCAATTGTAAAATTAGCTTGAGATTTATATCTCCGATAGGAAAGATAGAAAAGTAATCACAAACACCTTCGTCTCATCGTTTGTGATTCCACAATAACTTGTTTCGCTAGTCGATTAAGTTTATTGTGAGGTGATTGATAATACTAGGCTGTTCTTCTGGAATATAACTCTGGTTTATCAATTGGTTCCTGTTCACCTTGATTTATCAAAAGACGGAACAAAAACTCTTGGGTATTTCTGTGGGAGACAGATTTATTCAATCCAATAGACTTTTCTGTGTGAGACAGATTTGTTTATCAAGTCTTCGACTTTGGGTCGTAGCAACTCTTAGTTGTGGGTGAGATCAGCTAAGGGAATCAAGTGTGTAGTATCCTGCTGGGATCAGAGATGTAAGGAGCGCAATTGTACCTTGAATCAGTGTGTGATTGATTAGGGTTCAACTACAGTCCATTCCGAAGTTAATTGGTAGTAGGCTAGTGTCTGTAGCGGCTGAATACAGTGTGGTGTTCAATCTGGACTAGGTCCCCGGGCTTTTCTGCATTTGCGGTTTCCTCGTTAACAAAATTCTGGTGTCTGTGTTATTTCTTTTCCGCATTATATTTTGTTATATAATTGAAATATCACGGGTTGTGCGTTAAGATCAATCAATTAGAATATCCAACCTTGGGTTGTTGATTTCCATTGATTGACACTTGAACATTGGTCTTTGGTACCGTTCAAGTACTTCCTCTTATATTCAATCGGGATCGCAGATTTCTATTTGTTGATTGCGGATTGAATTAAGAGTTAGATATATTAAACTCTTTAATATACTTTATTCTGACTGTCTAGTTGATTCTCTAGAAAGTGTATTGGAGTAAGTCCTCTCAGATTTCCAAACGAATTGTTGGGTGTGGTTGTTAGACCCCCGCATTTTCAATTGGTATCAGAGCAGGCAAACACATTAAGGACCTTACAAGTCTGTGTTTATAGCGATTTTATGATGGAAAATATTGTCTCTGAAAACGCTTCACCAGAAATGGATAAACTCAACATCGAGTATGTTCTAGAAACCATCGAAAAGGTTGAGAATCCTGATTTAAAAAAACTCATAAAGTTCTTGTGTCTCGAAAAATTTCGATGGATAAGGTAAATTGATGAATCTCATTGCGAAGGTTATATCAAAAAACCTAATTCTCGAGATTGCTCTGATGAAGTTGTTGATCTTCAGAAAAAGTTAGACAAACAAATCCAGATCAATTCTGATCTTGCTGCAGAAATTGCAAAGCTTAAGGATTTGAAGTCTGTAAAGTCTTTTTCAAATATTTTAAATGACAACTCAAATTCTTCTATGAAGAATTGTCGTATGTCAGGTGATAAGCAAGGTCAAGACTTTGTGAAACCTGACAATGCTCAGACCTCTTCGAACAAGGTTTATGATGTTGGTACATATTTGTTTTGTGGTTCCCACAATCACTTTCAACATGTGTGTTTGTCCTTCAAGAGAAGACTAAAAGTCTCTAGTGATTTTCATAAGAAAGTCATTCAACTTTTGTCATCTCTTAAAAGACATTCAATACTAACAAGAAAGCCTAAAGTGGTTAGTAGTGCTAGTATGGGAGCTTTTATCTGAAATCAACATCACCCTTTCAATGGTTCCCTGATAGTGGATGTAGCAGGCACGTGACTGGAGATCTCTCATGGTTTATCAACTCAAGCGATTTTGATGGTGGACCTGTAACTTTTGGAGATGGAAGATGATGTTACATAAGCAAGAAAGGGACGATCAAATTGCCTGACGTTCTTGAAATTCATGATGTTGTATACGTTAAAGGTATGGATGCTAATCTTCTTTCTATTAGTCAAACCCGTGACAAGGGCCATAAGGTTGTATTCAATGATAAAGGATGTGACATTGTCGACAAGTCTGGAAAAGTTATTTTTCAAGGATCACGTGGCAAAAATAACTGTTATCTTCTAGATACTCGGTTCAGTAATTGCTGCAATTTGACCAAGGTTGAATCTACACACCTTTGGCATGAGCGTTTTGGTCACATAAATTATCATCTTCTAACTAAGATCATTAACAAAGAACTTGTTAGATGCGTTCCCAAAATTAATGCTAAGGTTGAAGGTGTATGTGGTGCCTGTCAAAAGGGTAAACAAACGAAAGTTCCACACAAATCATCCCGAAATATTCTCACCAAAGCTCCACTTGATTTAATTCATATGGATCTTTTCGGCCCAATTCAACAATCTACAGTGGCTGGGAAGAAGTATGTTTTCGTTATGGTAGATGAATATTACACTAGATTCACCTGGGTGGCTTTTTTGGCTCACAAGAATGAAACTCTCGGTGAGTTCAAGATTATTTTTAATAGAATCCAGAATGAACAAGGTCGCAAACTAAAAAAAAATAGAAGCGATCGTGGCATAGAATTCAAAGACACCAAGGTATTTGAATATTGTGACTCTCTGGGAATTATTCAACAATACTCACCACCTATCACTCCACAGGCAAATGGAGTTGCAGAAAGGAAGAATAGAAATATTCAGGAAATGGATAGGGTAATGCTCCATAACAAAAACTTACCATTAAGGTTTTGGGGTGAGGCTGTTTTTACATCTTGCTATTTGATCAATCGTGTTTACTTGCGGTCAAAGACCTTAAACACTCCCTATGAGTTGTGATACGGTAAGAAACCCATCTTACACTAGTGTTCGTAAGTAAGTGCTACATTCTAAAGGATCGAGAACAGAAAGGGAAGTTTGATTCAAAAAGGGATGAGGGTATTTTTCTCGACTATGCATCTGACAGTCGTGGTTTCCGAGTCTTTAATCTCAGAACCCAAGTCATGATGGAATCAGCTAATGTTATCATTGATGATCTAATCAATTTTCATCATGATGACTCTCCTGCTGAATTGCCTCCAACCGAGACAATTGAGAAAATCAAAGAAACGTCAGAATCAGAAGAAGTTGTCCCAACGGTTGCTGATCCTGATGTCTCTAGTGATGAGGAGAAAAGCTCTAGTCAGGTTGTTCCTCTTGAACAAGAACGTGTCACCACACGACATCTTTGGGTTCAAAGGAATCATGATACTAACAATATTATTGGAGGTAGGGATTCTACTGCTAAGACGAGAGGTCAACTTCAAAATATTTGCAATTTTGGTTGTTATCTATCGCAAGTAGAGCCTAGGAATATTGATGAAGCTCTTAGTGATCCTTTTTGGGTAAATGCAATGCATGAAGAGTTAAATCATTTTCAAAGACAAGATGTATGGAAACTCGTACCTTGTCCCCCCAATATAAATATTATTGGTACCAAATGGATATTTAAGAACAAGTCTGATGAATTTGGCACCATTGTCAGAAACAAAGCTAGACTTGTCGCTCAAGGATATTCAAAGATTGAAGGGATCGACTTTGACGAAACCTTTGCTCCTGTGGCACGTCTTGAGTCCATTCGATTATTACTAGCTCATGCTTGTTTTCTTAAGGTTAAGTTGTTTCAGATGGACATTAAATCCGCCTTCCTAAATGGAAACTTAAAAGAAGAATTCTATGTCGCTCAACCTAAGGGTTTTGAAAACCCTGATTTTCCCGATCATGTTCTTAAACTTAACAAGGCATTGTGCGGGTTAAAACAAGCACCTCGTGCCTGGTTTGAAAAACTAACTACTTCTCTTCTTAGGAAAGGTTTTTCTAGAGGTGGAGCTGATAAAAATTTGTTTACCAAATGGAGTGGGAAATATGTTGTAATTGCTCAAGTTTATGTAGATGATATCATCTATGGATCAACATCGGAGAAACTTGCAAAAGATTTTCAAGTCTCTCTTGGTAAGGAGTTTGAAATGAGCAACGTTGGTGAATTAAAATTCATTTTGGGTTTACAAATTCAACAACACAAGGATGGAATTTACTTATCTCAAGAAAAATATGCAAAAAATATCGTTTCAAGATTTGACCTTGATAAGTCAACTCCAAAACTTACTCTTATGCCTACCACGGGTAAACTACATAGAGATGAGAAAGGTGTAAATGTGGATCAAAAACTTTATCGATCTATTATTGGAAGTCTTTTTTATCTCACTGCCACGAGGCCTGACATTTCTTTTAGTGTTGGTTGATGTGCTAGGTTTCAGGAAAATCCAAAGGAATCTCATCTTGTCGCCACAAAGAGGATCATACGCTATGGTCTTTCTTACACTTTTGATACTAACACTGATCTTACTTCCTATTCAGATGCCGATTGGGCAGGGTGTGTGGAAGACAGAAAGAGTACATCATGGGGATTCTACTATGTAGGGATGAATCTTGTAGCTTGGAATAGCAAGAAACAAAATTCACAATCTCTTTCAACATGTGAAGCAGAATATATTGTTGTTGGTTCATGATGTACTTAACTTCTACGGATGAAACAAATACTTGTTGATTATGGAATTGATTCCGAAATAATGAAGATCTTTTGTGGTAAGTGCGATTCGCACCACTGAGAATCCTGTTGAGCACTCAAGAACTAAGCACATAGACATCAGGTACCATTTTTATTCGAGATATTTATGAAGATGGTATTATCACTATGGAATTTGTGCCTTCCGAACAACAATTGGCTGACATTCTCACCAAACCATTAGACGATGCCACGTTCCAGCACCTACCGCAATCTATTGTTGTTGTTCTGGTTCATTAGCTCCTCATAACTCTTGCCCCTACTTTTATCTCGATCTTTTGGTCAATTGAGTTTGGAATTCCAGAATAGTGTTGAGTCTTGTTTTCATTTGTTTTTAGTAGATGTGTTTCTGTCAAGTATCCTAGTGTTTGTTAGAAATCCTTATGTTCTTGTGAAAGTAAGGTCGCCTTTGTTGTTCTTTCGGGAATGACATTTTATGGGGGAGAGTTCTTTTTGAACTTGTGCTTAATTGCCAAATCTTCGTGGGGAGTGTGGCTGTGGAATATTTTAGGGGTTATCTTGTATTTCATAAACTCCTTGATGAATACATTTAGCTTCAGCTTTATGATTGCATCTAAATTTGTTGGTATGTTAATACACCTTTGGTCATGAAGTATCTATGTGGAAATTTCATTAGGATCCCACTAATTTTCGTACCTTTGCCAATTTTATTGACAAAAGGGGGGAGAATTAATGTGTAGTATGACACTACGAATACATATGGCTTACGGATCATTATGTAAGGGGAAGTGATATTCATGTCGAGATGAAGTATTGAATAAGGGGGAGTGATACATATCACCATAGTATTGTTGTGATACAATTGAACTTTGATGATGTGTAATCATACTATGACATTGTATAACAATGATTGAGAGCATTTGTTTTCTCATTGTTATCGCTACGGATCTTCAACAACTATGATGTTGAACTTACAACCTTTAGGATCATGGAGTACTTGGAAGTGACGAAGATTTCGAGGCGCGTTGAATATGCCAAGGAGATCAAGCATTTGGATGAGAAGCTACAATTTTTATTTATTTTGTAATCCATATGTATTGATAGTTTTGTCACTAAAATTGACAAAGGGGGAGATTGTCAGAGCACTGCTCGGTCGAACTCGCATGTGTTGCTATCTCAAGCATGTTTGTCAATGTTAGTGATCAAAACTATAAGTCTTGATTTCTAGCCTATTTATAGATGTCTCGGACTAGGACATAGTTTGTGTAGTTGAGCTTAGACTTCACGGCGCTTATCACTTGAAGACGAAGAACTACTAAGGAGAGCTTGTGGAACTTCATCGACAAAAGGCATGTGGAGACTTAAACTCATCTATCACTTGTAAAGTCTATTTCTACTCTATCTCATATATTAAGACATAAGTCATGTTACGATATAATTTTCTCTATACACATTTGAGATTTCGAGCTGAGTATATCTCGCTTACATATTTCTCGAAATATGTGTTGGTAAGCTTTCGCTTCAGCCAAGTTCATCTTATATCATGAGAAAATTGTCGAGTAACATCTTACATGGTCTGTGTGATACAATCATTTTGTGTAAGACTTGGAATGTTTCGATAATGATTATTTCAATATCTTGGAAATTTCTTTGATGCTAATTGTGTGTGAAAACGGCTATTATCATTATAGAAGAATGTTTCAATGATTGAAATAAAGAGTTGATAATGTAACCATCCTTTGATATAAGCATATATAGTGTGTTCGCACATTAGTGTATAAAACCATAAACCGGGAACCAAGTGTATGCATATGTGTGTATACCAAATTGGTGAAGGAGACAAGATAAGTATGCGTACCCGTACGCATACTGGTAGAAGTTTTTCGAACCGAAAATATTTGTTGTGCTTAGGAATTACAAACTCCTAAATTAGTCACCTTAAGTATGCGTAACTGTAAGCATACTGGAGGAAGTTTTCGAACCGAAAATATCTGCTGAGTTTGGGAATTACAAATTCCTAAACTAGTCACCTTAAGTATGCGTACTCTTACGCATACTGGCGGAAGTTTTCGAACCGAAAATTTCTGCTGAGTTTGGAAACATAACAAACTCAAATCTCGTTGCTTAAGTACGCATACTTAAGCTGGTTATTTTATCACATCGGTCTTTTCATGAACTTAAACATTTAAATCATAAGGAATGCAATCTTTGCAAACCGTGGCTATAATGTTCATGATTGATTCAAGTGAATCAAACTGATTTTGTTTCAATTGTGTTCTTGTATAAATTCATGAGAATATAACAATTGAACAACTCTTTAACTAGTTTCATTTGAGTCATTTGAACTAGTTATGGTTAAGATGAATAAGGTTGATATGAGAGTAATCATATGGCTAACCTCGGTTAACTATTTGTGAACCAACATGGTGTACACGTTTAGGTACGGTTACATAAACATAAATGAGGGTACATTTCATTTGTGTGTAACAAGCTAAGTTCGATCTAACGGTTGAAAGATATTAGCTTGGTTGAATCAGGTTTTTCATCAAACGGTGAATATTGAATGGTTTGTTACCAAGGTAACTTGGATTGCAAACCCTGATTTGAAAACTATATAATGGAGAACTCTAGCAACTGGGAAACCTAATCCCCACACCTCCTGTGTGCTAATAGTTGCATAACTAGAGTAGATTCTCCTTTAACCTTAGGTTTATTCTCGAGACCCTGTAGGTTAACGACTTGAAGACTTCATTGGGATTGTGAAGCCAGACCCAACTATTCTCTCTGTAGTTGCGTGATCTGATCTCGTTGTTTCTATCGTGATTGAGTGAAATTGTAAAATTGGCTTGAGATTTATATCTCCGATAGGCAAGATAAAAAAGTAACCAAAAACACCTTCGTCTCATCGTTTTGATTCCATAATAACTTGTTTCGCTAGTCGATTAAGTTTACTGTGAGGTGATTGATAATACTAGGTTGTTCTTCGGGAATATAAGTTCGGTTTATCAATTGGTTCTTGTTCACCTTGCTTTATCAAAAGACGGAACAAAAACTATTGGGTATTTCTGTGGGAGACAGATTTATTCAATCCTATAGACTTTTCTGTGTGGGACAGATTTGTTTATCAAGTCTTCGATTTTGGGCCATAGCAACTCTTAGTTATGGGTGAGATCAGCTAAGGGAATCAAGTGCGTAGTATCCTACTGGGATCAGAGACAAGTAAGGAGCGCAACTGTACCTTGAATCAGTGTGAGATTGATTAGGGTTCAACTACCGTCCAGTCCGAAGTTAATTGGTAATAGGATAATGTCTGTAGCGACTTAATACAGTGTGGTGTTCAATCTGGACTAGGTCCCGGGGTTTTCTGTATTTGCGGTTTCCTCGTTAACAAAATTCTGGTGTCTGTGTTATTTCTTTTCCGCATTATATTTTGTTATATAATTGAAATATCACAGGTTGTGCGTTAATATCAATCAATTAGAATATCCAACCTTGGATTGTTGATTTACATTGATTGACACTTGAACATTGGTCTTTGGTACCGTTCAAGTACTTCCTCTTATATTCAATCGGGCTCGCAGATTTCTATTTGTTGATTGTGAATTGAATTAAGAGTTAGAGATATTAAACTCTTTAATATACTTTATTCTAGATTGAGTCTGACTGTCTAGTTGATTCTCTAGAAAGTGTATTGGAGTAAGTCTTCTCATATCGCCAAACGAATTGTTGGGTGTGGTTGCTGGACCCCCGCATTTTCAATTGGTATCAGAGCAGGAAAATAATAACGTGACTGTTAAGAGATGGCTCAACAAGAGTAAAAAACACTCAACATAAAAAATTGATGAGCCAAAACGGGAGTGAGAAACATAAAATCATACCGAAAATATAACCCAAAAATGGGTGAATCGTGTTTCTTACGATACCAAGTTTGAGAAAAACTATCTTGAACCAGCGGATTTCTATTCCGGAACACTTTAAAAATAGTATGACAATAAAAAATGGTTCAAAAAGGAAAAAGAACCGAATGAATCATCGAAAAATACTTTCACATGCCTAAAAGGCTTGAAAACATCGTAAAACTACTAAAATCTCTCTTAAATAAACTAAAAAGAAGACTCGAGACTGTAAGATGGAATTTGAAAGATCTGAAACTTCTTTATACATAATAGAAATGAGAGATAAAGAGGATGAAAAGGTGAAAAGGTGTGACCGCCTAAGTCAGTATGTTATATTCACAACCTAACCCCACATCTTATGAAAGCTATAAAGAATACCAGGAAACACGAGTCACGCAACACATTGTCTAATCCAAACCAAAGAAACTCTTCGATCAAAAGAATATTACCCATCACCAACTCGGCATGTGTCACAGGGTCAAAAAGTAGAAGACATCACCTTAGATCACTGACTAAAAGACCATTTTCTTTACCAAAAGAAGCTCCTCTTTTAGAGTGGAGAAGGTACATAACATTCCTATAGAAGACACATATAGCGGAAACCCGCTACTACGAGTCAATAAAGTGCACGACTTGGAGTGGATAAATAAAATTATTCAAATGACCAAACTTTTGGTATTCCAAAGGAGGTGAACAATGCTCCGAAAGTCAAGAATTTGTGTTAATAATTAGTACTAGAATAAAAGAATATTTGAGTATCACGAGATTGATTATCTCGATTAAAGAGCAAAAACAACTCAATAGCATAGCATATTATTATTATTGTATAAAGTTAAGAAAAGTAACTAAGTATTTAAGGAGGTATGAAACACCTAGTATGACATGACAAGAAAAATTACAAGATCATTAAAAAGATCTGATTTTTAATATCTCTGAAAAGATATTTCGTTTTTGGGAAAGAAAAGGGGACATGTGTACAACCTGGAGAACCCCAGTACATCGAGAAGGGATTCAAAAAGGTTATATACACACCTAAAAAAGATACCCATGTATCCCCTCAAACATCAGCAAAATAAGCTGACATAAGTTGACACAAATAAAGCTATGAGCTATTTACAACCAAGGGTTATTCACAACTGAGAGATATTATCATCTAAGAACTACCTGAAGCTGTGAGATATTGATGCAAATATGAACTAAAGTTTAATAAAAGAAATCTACAAACTTACTTTAATTAAACAGGGGGAAATATGTAAATGACAAAATATAACATCTATCCTAGAACTGACAGCTGCAGAGTAATACAGGTGAGACGTGAAGTAAGACTCAATAATAGATGTCGAAGACTTGAACAAGATGTCTAAAGATCAAGCCACGGGTTTCCAAACACAACAGAGAAACGAAGATAGACGTAGAAGACTTGAGTCCAAATATGAAGCTAAGAAGAACCTCGATGTTGTCAGCTGAGTGGATACCTGGAAATCTGGATGTTTATAACGAAAAGTTGTCACATGTCCGAACATGCACTAGGCGGAAAAATGTTATGGGGCCGCACCATCACATGCTTAGTTATTTTACATGTAATCCTCATGTTCATACAATGTATAAATAGTCAAAAAGGCTAAGAATGTAAACAGAATCATTTCATTAGTAGAAATCATATTTCAGATACTTTTCTATCCTCTCTAATTAGCTTTTAACCGCCTTACTCTAGAACCGACTTAAAAGATAATCAGAAAACCTAACAAACATCAACGGAAATCGATCCAGAGATCGTAAAATTAGAGTGATTAATAGCAATTGAGTTCTCAAGTCAAGGACCACGTTCATCTATTTGTGAAGGTATGCTTCTCGGTAGAGTTGAGGCATCTTCAAACAATATGCCAAGCATGAACAGATCTTTTGAAAAATCAAAATAGAACCAGATGGAACAAAAAATCAGAACAAAAACCATAAAAGGGACCCGGAAATTCATCTCGAAATTGCATAACTCTTTTCCATGTGAATTTCTATGAATGTGCTTCAAAATCTGATCTAAGAAACCTAAAATCTAAAAACAAAGCCGAATAGGAAGAAGAAAAGATCAAAGATTAGAGTAAAATTTTAAAAGAAAAAAAAAACAGAGAAAATTCAGTTGCATCAGTCGGTTATGATCCAGGAATAAAATCACCTCTCAGTTGCTCCTTATCCTCCCAAAAAAAATAATCAGATGATTCTGAACTATATAATAACACAGTTACATGGTCCATATATGAGAGAGCATTAGTCATTGATAGAAATACGAAGATTAAGAATTTCAAATGTATAGGTTCGCGATAAATATTGTGTAAAAACTGATTGCGTGAATGAAGTTTTCCGCCCATGAGTTTGAGGATGAAAAAATCTCATAAATTAGGCATGATAGTAGATCTCACTTTTCATTTTTGTCTTCCCATTAAATCTGGAACACTATGTACATCTTTTCCGCCCTCTATAACTTGGCTTTCTATCAAAAAAAAAAAAACTTATTATAGATGGCAAGGAAAAATCCATACTTTTAATTATTAAATCTTTAAAACTAAAAATATCAAAAGAGTTTGAAGGTCACTTGCATTCTTCACTATCCTGCTTTCTAGCAGTTCAAAATATATCAGCCCTAATCCAGCCCGTTTAGCTAATGTTTCCACGGGGTCGGGTTAGAGTCAATTGGCAAAAGAAAAGGTCGTATATTGTCATTGATTTTGTACGCTCCAAGCCCCATGTTGGTCCGCCATTAGTCTCAAACGGTCATTGAGCCAAACTTCCAGTTCAAATTTTCAGTCATTACACTTGGGTAAAAAAATGTGTTACGTACAAAGTTGTACCTAACTCGTACCACTGTTTATTTATTGACTGATGGTAATGTTTTACGAAAAGCATCCTCTAGGACCTCTACTAGTATGGAGTCCTACCCTCGAATAGAGGGGCTCAACCGTCAAAAACATACTTGCAGTCTATAATATTTTTACTTTGGATTCTTTGTCTGTCGCTTTAATTATGAGAGGTCTTCTTGTACGTACCTCATCATCTCTGA
Organism: Papaver somniferum; assembly: GCF_003573695.1. Lineage (NCBI taxonomy): Eukaryota > Viridiplantae > Streptophyta > Magnoliopsida > Ranunculales > Papaveraceae > Papaver > Papaver somniferum. Next base: position 162,740,988 of record NC_039363.1, on the reverse strand, counting down.
CTGACTTTGTTTATTAGAGATAGATTTCTATCCATGACTTTTTGGTTAAAGAGAAGACTCAAAATCTATCTATTGTTTGAAGAGAAGGAGTATTTAATGCAAGCTTTCGGTGGTTTTCGTACAATATTCTTTCTCTGAATATTTACTAGTCACTAGATACTTACTCTGTTTGTTGTTCAACAAAACAAAATTATACTTTACTAGTAATTTCTTATCTTTACCCTCAAGCCTGCTACAGACCTGACCATTCACAACTGTACACGTTTCACTGTCACCTTACGTTTTATTTTCATGTGTAACCGTTATAAATAGATAGTCACTACGCTATCTTTCTTTCTTTCTTTTGTGGATACCTGCCAAGTCCAATACCATATCCTGAACCTCATCCTCATCCTCATCTCGCTGCTGCCAAATTTTGCAAGGCAATGAAAAACTGGTGGCAGAGGCAGAGGTATGGACTGCAGGAGAGCAAAGTACCGGTGACTTTTACTGTGCAAGTCTGATAAATTAAAGAAGGGCGGCACTTGCCTTTTTCTCTCTCTCTTTTGGATTAAATAGAAAAACACATCTCTTCCTCTCCACCTCCTCAACAATAACAACAACAAAGTTGGATGATAATTAAATGAGATGTCAACAACCCCATAAACAAAAAAGGCAAAGGTTCTTGCATCCACCCAACTCATTTTCCTAAACAATGTACTGTATGTTCCCCGAGACCTGTCATTAATCTCCTGAATTGCCCACGTAATGTACCTGCTTCCTTTGTACCAAGTTACAGACTACCAAAAACGGCACCATTTTTTACTTTAGCAGCAAAATCACATTCTTCAGTTCACCACTGCCGCTCGCTGAATGGATGATTTTTCTTTCCTAATCTCCAAAGCCGTGGTGGTCGTGGGGACTTTCAGTCAAAGAGTCTTTGACTCTTAGAGCACTCCTAGACCAAACCCAAAAATATAATCTAGCAACGTGACACAGTGGGACGGATTAAAGAGGAAAAACTGGACCAAAACCAAATCCCAGACTATATTTGATCTGGGACCAAGACCAAAACCATATATAGTCGAGCGAACGTATAATGTACGTTTGTCATTAGGCGTAATTATAAAGTGTGCTTCACATAAAACGGATGTATAGTCCCCGTTTCATGATGAGGCGTGTATATAAACTACGCCTCAATAGAGAGGTTGTGAAATGTACGCGCGATTAGCCTTTCAGTCTTATTAGAGCGGTTATCACCGTCCCACATCCGGCGTGCATAAAGTTCACGCCCGATGATAAACTCTCTGTGTATCGTGTAAATATGACTGTATCGGTGGCCCACCATTATACGCCGGTGAAGAACAATCCTGACTCATTCACCAACCTGTTAACAGATAAGCATCAACAAGTTTATCTCCAAAAGGGTTAGCTAGACTAATCTTTACTCTTAAGTTTTTAAACTGATGGAAACACTTGTCCTCGTACGTGTCTTTCATTGTATCGCTAGTTGGGAATTCTGATGGGTTATAAATAGCCAAGTTCGCATGATGTAAAATGTGAAATAATAAGAAATGAAGAAGTCGAACAGTCCTATTTTCTCCACTTTGTCTTCCTTTCTTTCATTTAGCCAAGCTGTGTGTGGTGAGCGGAGATATAACGTACGCCGGGTTTCAGGCGTTTATATGGTCATTCGCCCCATCGGGCGTGGATAATACCTCCGTCTCTATATGTACGCCCCACATTAGACGCATCAACTATACGTACGCCCAGCATGACACTACGGACTAAACTCAAATTTGGTCGTTTTTCTTTTATCTTTGATTTTGATCGCACCATTGCGGTTGCTCTTACAGTAATTAGAAGTTTCATCTTCAATGACATCTTCGTTAAAAAAAGATGTTATTTTCAAAGTAAGAAAGAATGCTCTCCTCTTTAAACATTTGTATAATTGTGTTCAAACATATATTTCAGAAGATCAGTTTCAAGGTATTATGATCTACACCATGAAGACCGGAGATTCTAGGCACACTGTCCCTTCGATCAAAAGGTTCCCAAGTCCCAACATGAAGAGACAGAAACACATAGTTGGGGTAGAATTAAAATACACTGCCATGAACTTCAAGCCATTTTAGATGATAACAGAAAAAGAGAACACAGGGAGTAAAGAAAAATTGATAATATTTTTCTTATTCAAGGAATGGGGGAGTAAAAGCAACAACAACATCAATATGATCATCCTCGATCCAATGACACCAACCAGACAAACCCAGTCTTCTCCCTCTCTCTCTCTCTTACATTGCTTCCGGTATTTGTATATTTCATTCTTTGTACATGTACATAATATTCTCTTCTTCTACCAGCCCTCTCTTCTACCCCTCCCTCCTTCCCGCTCAAATTTAACTAAAACCCCCCAACCTTAATGGTACATCTCTTTCAATTTCTCTAGGTAAGGTGTAGATACAAGAATATGAGGCTGGCCTAAATGCGAACGGATAAAAAATGAAGAAAAGAAAAAAAAAAAGGTAAAAGGGATGGAGGAATGTAGAGCCAGTGCAGAGAGAGCAATGAAAATGGAAAGAATGAATGAAAAACTGCAACAGAAACTAAGTTTTCTCTCTACGTTCTTTTCTTTACTTCTTGTGACCTTCAACTCTATTCTGGAATTATTGCTGAGCTGGGTTTGTGAATATGAACTGGTAACATCCTTGTATTGAAATTTGGGCAAAAATCATGCCTGGTATTCGACCAGCTTGCAGAGCAAACAAATTAGAAACAGCATGGGCGTCGTAAAACTATGTCCTTCTTTACATACTGTATTGCCTCACCGCCTGCTCTAAGAGTTGATAGATAGGACATATCATCTCTTTTATTCTTTTGCCGCTCTTGTATATTTTGAATGCCGGAACAACGATTACGTTCTCTTCCTTTGCTAAAGCAGGACTCTCTTTGATATCCACCTTTGATCAAATAAAACTTACACCAAGTTAACTTCTGTGGATAAAAATTGATTTGATTCTAGAAAAATTTGTGGAACTGAGCAACATAAGTAAGCAAGTGTAACCTTTAGAAAATTCACAGATGGGTATCGGGAGCATAATGAGTTGACGTATGGTGACATCTGCTCACACTGCTGATCAGATGGTGCCACAAAATAAACCACAGAAACACCTACATATTCAAGTTTAAATCCAAATTGTTATTACTAGCTATAAACAGCAAAGTTAAAGAATTATTTACCAATAGAAGAAACACAGAAAATTAGAATGATGACGACTCACTAGGTGAAGATATCGCTGCTCTAAGCTGATCAGGGTCATATATATCCTCTACCTCGCCCCCAAACTTCAAATTATGAATTTCCTCCCCACGGGATTTCTTCAATGAAACTTGAGCGTGGAACAGCGCTTCAGCAACTTCCTTATCTCCTGGAAGTTCCCTCCTCAAGACCTCGTAATCCCTAACTGATTCAACCCATCGCTGAAGCTGTAATGCACAATAGACAGTCACGACTGATTAGCTGTGGAAAATAGAGTTCTGAGAACCTCAAAAAAAAAACAAAAAAAACAAAAAAAGCTGGAGACAAACCAAAGAGTTGAAAAGACCACAAAGGGTATAGGAATTTCAGCACTGAAGTCCAAAATAATTGGGACAGCAATTCTAATATTTGAAAGGAGTTGGATTTGATCATTTTGGACTCAGATTTTATTATTTACCTTGTCATTTGATGATGCCCGGCGAAGAAGGGCCTTCGTATATTTGGGCTGAAATCTGAGGGTTTGATTACAGTCTTCAACGGACTTTTCCCATTGCCCAAGTTTTAACCAGCAAGCAGCTCTATTGCAGTAAAGAACTGAATTGGAAGGATCAATTTTAAGCCCGTCGCCATAAGCAGAGCAAGCTTCAATAAAATTGCCTGCTTTGAATAGATCATTGCCAAGGGAACGGGCTTTTGCCACCAGTTTTACATTCTTCAACATCAGTGTAACTTCAATGCTTCTGGGATCAATCTGACAAGCCTTTTCAGCTGCTGCAACTGCATTCTCAAACCTGCAAAACATCCATTATCCATTCTCACTCACCCCATGACCGCCTTATTGTCATATATTCTTGTGGAACTTTATAATTGGTAATCTCACCTTCCAAATGCCAACTCAATTTGGGCCCGAACAAAGTAAATGTATGATTCAGCGAGCATTCCAAAGAACTTCGACTGCGAGCACGAAACTGGAGATCGTTCGATTTTATCTGGAATTTTTGATAAGCTCGTTTCTGCTTCTTCAAGTTGATGAAGCTTCAATAAGGCTTCTGTTCTGCATGCAAATAGCTGTAAATGCAATTCAGTACCATCCAGGTAATTCAGTAGTTTTGACATCTAATCGAATATTTACATGCTCCGGCTTGGAGATCGAAAACATAAGAATGATGACAGGGTGTATACCTGGTGTGAAGAATCAACACCGGCAGCTATGGCAGCATCACCTTCCCGTAACACACTTTTCCAGTCACCAATCTTACGGGCATTGGCACATTTTGTCAAATGTTTCTCTACTTCTTGTAGATTTTGTAATTTAGATGGATCAGATTGCTGCCCTGGAACAGTAAGGTGCTTTCGCGCATTATCAACCTGGCCAAACCTGTGGAGATGACAGTTTAAAGACCAATTGGCTCGTCAAGATACCCAAATCAATACTAACCTATGCATAGTAGAGCCATGATTGTTTGCAACCCACTCACAGTAAAACTAATACAGTGGTCATTGCTCTAAATCATGAGAAACGGACCCACTTATATAATTATCGAATACAGCTTAAACCAAACCTAATTACTGTAAATTAATAGTCACGAGAATAGTGATCATGAGGCAAGAACAGTAGGAAATAATAGAAAATGACAAAAAAAAAATCAGAAAAAAACAAACAAATGATCAAAGAAACCAGAGTAGAATACAGGAACTACAAGGTCCACAAGTAATAATTAGAAATGAATTAGATGAAGAATGAAATCAAAAAACACAAAAACAAAATCATTACTCCAGAAATCCCAAATGAAATCAAGAAACACACCTTAGATGCAAAGAAGCTAATCTTTGATGTGCCCTACCATAACCAGGATCTAATCTCACAGCTTCTTCATATTCTTTAATAGCTTCAACCAATCTACCAAGCCCAGTTAATGCAGCTGCTCTATTACTATGAAACGATGCATTTCCTGGTGAAATTGAAATAGCTCGATCATACAAATTTAATGCCTCCATAAAATGCCCTTTGTTATATTCTTCATTACCAGCCCTTTTGACTTCCTCTGGATCTAAACTGGTCATTACCTTCTTATTAAAATCACCACCACCACTGCTACTGGATTTCCCTACAGCCCCACCTCCTCCTCCACCTCTCATTATACTTCCATGACCATAATTCCCAGACCCAGAACCTAAAACAACATTTCTTGATGAATTCTTGCATGACATTCCAGTCGTTACGATTTTCCCAGAAGGACAAATATTACCGGTTGGAAGAAAAGTATTATTATTAATCGGAGAATTTACACAACTACTTGCTCCTCCTCCTCCTCCACCACCACCACCACCACTGCTATTACTGCTACTACTGGTAGCAATACCACCACCACCGGAATAGATTAATGGAGGAACATTTCCTGAATAAGATCTAAGATGCCCATGTTTGCTACTAGTGCGAACATTTGAAGTAGGACTGGATCGAAGAGTTTCAGAAGTTGTGGGACTATTTTCACTACAAACGGAAAGCTCCCCTGAATTGTTATTACTCCCATTTCTATTATCAGAGGAAGAAGATGTTTTGACAGGTGTAGTTCTATTAGTTTTAGTTCCCGAAAGAGAACCAGAAGAACCAGAACTACTGCTACTAGTTGCAGGTGTGATACCACTACTAGTACTCCGACGACGATGACCAGTTAATGTAGAAACAGGTGAACCCGGATTAAATTCTTTAGCATCTGGTTTGTTTTTTTCAGAATTTAATTTTCTAAATCGATCTGTTAACGAATTATCAAACCCTTTAACAGATGTTTTTGATTCAGACATTGTGATTAAATGATAAAGATCAAAACTTTAAAATCTGGTTTCACAATGTCTGATCTTAAAACTAAAAAAGAAAAAATGAACGATGAAGAAGAAGAAGAAGAAGAAGAAGAGTCTTCAACAGTGTAAAGAAAGTGATGGGGATCTTGTGATTTAGAAAGGTAGAAGCAAGGAATGAATGTGTGACAGAAAAAAAAAAACAATTATACAAAGAAAAAAATACAACAACAAGAAGCAGAAGAAAGAAAGAAAGAAAGAAAAGATTTCTCCCTTCTTCCTTTCCTTACTTTGATTCACGAGACAACCTCTATATCTCTATCTCTATCTAATCTCATAACACATACACTTCTCTCTACAAACCAAATCAATTCACTATCCAATTTTGGCCCCAATTAATTTTGGTCTTCTTTTTCTTTTAAGATGGGTGCGTAGCTTAAGGTCTCTGCACTTATGTGGTTCACGTTAGTCAATGATGACAATACTCATTTAGTGACTCATTTTTGCCAAACAAAAACTCTCTCTTTTCCTCATCATACCCCATAGATTCCGTACTTTGAAGGGATTTCTCATCTGATTTTCATCAATTACCAAAATACCCTTTTCGTTGTCTGTAAATGTCGACTCTAGATGGCGGAGGTTGTATCTAGGAGTTAATTTCGACATCATCGAGGATATATGGAAACAGGTGAGGGGGGTAGTATGGTGACTGAAGAGGGAAACAAAGGGTGATATGGTAATATCAAGACAAAAGGATTTTTCTTTACTTTTCATTCTCGACAGATGCAACTGTCCATGTGCGGGGTCCCTTTGACAGCTGGCGCATTTAGAATCCCTAAGCGTTCCAGCACCTTCCAGCTAAGCTTTTATAATGACGGATTTAATGGCGTTAGATTGATTCTGCGGATATTCTGTTATACTGGGTAGTAGTACCCCGTTACCTTCTTTTGAGTGGAAAATCTAAAGACTTGTCCTCTCCTCTGAAAGGGAGAATGATTACATGGCAATTGTGGTCCCATGAACCATCTGAATCAGCTTAGTGGTCCGACCCTTAAAGACCCACATCAGATCCGTCGGCCAACTTCATTCAGCTAGCATTTCAAAGGTCCGGTGCCATTATCATCTAAAAGTAAATCCAGTAAAAAGGTTAAGCTTTCCTTTACGTCTGAACATAGTCATGGGTGTCAAACTTGAATAAAAAGACCAATCTAGCCTCAAATCAATTTCTAAAACCAACCCATATAAATACAACTCTATTACCATTTTCGTTAAAAATCGAAAATGTACAAACTTAAAACGGTCCGCGAGTTATAGCCCCAAAGGTGTCGCTATCCATCCATAAAAAATCCATGAAAACAAAA
>NC_039363.1:162623320-162733340 GCF_003573695.1 Papaver somniferum | reverse complement strand
AAAAAAAAAGTAACACAAAAGTCCCAAATTTCAATATTGGTTTCATCAAATTTTATTTTGGTATCATCGTAAAATTTGATGAAACCAAAATAAAATTTGATGAAACCAATATTGAAATTTGGGGTTTTTGTACCAGTTTTTAAAAATTTGGGGTTTTGTATCAATTTTGTTTACGATGGAGTTTTAATGGATCCCAACATTTGAGTGGGGTTTTTGTACCACAAGTTTGGTCACCTTGGGTTTTTATGACAAGTTTTGAACCTAAAACACAGAAAAAAGAAAAAAAAAAAAAAAAAACTTTATGTTCTCACCAAACCTTCCCAAATTCCATAAACTTTAATCAAAAATTTTATTTTTTTATCTTCACGTGCAACGATCTCCGATCCAACCAAGAAAAGTAAATCTCCATTAACCCGTTTTGTTATTAGCATTTATTCATTAAATTACATGTATAAAACCCTAATTTTGAAAATCAAAATCTCTGATTTACCCTCAGTCGGTTTATGTAGGTCAATCGTATCAACTGATTTTGGGTTTTGTTCTTTGTTCCATGAAAAGCGTGCAGAGGAACTGGTTTATAGGAGGATTAGCATCGACCGATTCTGGGTAGAAATCAAAATATGAAAAGACATCACCAAAATCGGTTTATAAGTGCATTAGCATAAGCCGATTCTTGGGACTAATTTTTGTTGAACTTTATGCTCCTACGATCGGTATTTAATGGTCGTGGTTATTGTACCGATTGTGGAAATTGTTTGTTCAGATTTCATATCACCATCGATTTTTATATATGTGTCATATAAACCGATACCTGATGTTTCAAATTCCTGTGTGTTTCTCTTGTTAGAATCGGATTACGTATGTTTTCTTATGGACTGATTGTTGAACTAGATTTATTTATTTTTTTGTAGATATGGACTGCGGTCACTTAGCCCTTTATTCTCGAGAGCTCCAACAGGAGGATGTTCACAGGACACCACATGTCATGGTATCTAGAAGCATGTACAGAGTCGATTTATGGATGTAGGCCCATTTTAAGCAGACATTAGCACTGGCTGACAAGCTTGCATATGAAGAGCTGATTGAGCTCATCAGGTTCGTCAGGAGAAGGAGGGATGAAATTGTAGCTCAGAGGTCACACGACAGACATTTGAATAGTATGTTTGAATAAATGGTTGAAGTTGTTGTTGCCAATGCAGGTGATGCTGCTGCTCCATGATATTGATGCTTTCTTATAGATGTTATAAGTTTAAGTTTTAAGTTTTTAAGACTTTTGGTGGTTTAAGTTTTAACACTTTTTTGGATGATGGTTAATTTTTGGATGATTAATAATGGCTGAATGTATTTAAAGTTCTAATTATGATCCTCGATGAGTTGAAAACGTGTTGAAGTGTGCTGGCATGGGGTAAACAACGTGAAAGAGGAATAAAAGAAAAGAGAATCGTGGGATTTTGTAGTAAAAGGAAAAACATTCCCGAGAAGAAGAAGGGATTGAAGGAAAGATATTATGGATATTTAGAGTTGTTGCTGGATATATAAGGGGTTGTTGGAGTAAAGAGAAAGGACATGGAGAGTCTGGGATTAAATAGAGAGCTAGAAATCGAGAAATCAAAGTTGCAGGACAAGTTATGTTGTTGATGCAACCAAGAACATGGAGAACATTGAGTTACTTAGAACAGTCGCAGAAACGGTTGTTGTTCAACCATGGAAGTTGTGTATCGTTTATAGTTTCAGTTGCGATAGACTTTTAGCAACTGATCTGCCTTGTAGTCGTGGACATCTTTAGTAACCAAAAATCATTGTAAGCAATATTTATTATGTTTAAATATAATGATTGATTAATTTGCTTCCAATAGATAAATTTATTTTCTAGGGTTGAGGAGGAAACTATTTTTGAGGTATAATTTTTAGTGTTTCATTTTCTTTCATTAATACTCTCCAATTAAGTTTTATTTGCTTAAAAAATTTCTCTTCTTATATGCTTCATTTTAATTGTCTTGTTAGTTTTTAAACTATCGAACTTTTACAAGCGAAGGAAAATTAGGCTTTAGATTATCGACTTGAGTCGAATTTTTAGTTCATTGACGATAAATATTTCAAGGCATGAGACTGGGTTCAATATTGCTTGTGTAGTTTTGAGAGTAAACTAGAGAAATTAAGTATTGAATTTACAACCATTAGAATTAGTGGAATCTGAAACCCTAGGTTTTTCTCCAATTAATCAACTTAGCAATTTTGGTTTAGTATTTTTCTTCTTAATTAGTCTTAAAACCGAATCTTTAAAAAATCTGAGAATCAAATCCATAATTACCACTATAAAAACTACATCATAAAGCTTCATACTCAACTGAATTTTAATTATCCAAATATATAAGATAGGATGTATGTGAGTAGGTTTCTTCTTAATGATCAATAACCCAACATCTATCACAAATCTTATTTGGTTGTAAATCCCATTTAACGGATCCATACCTCTTCTCCAACAATCATCACGATGTAATGGTTTTTTCAGATCAATCTCTATTCTTGCATTCACAGTACACCCATATGTTGGTCTACAATTCTTTGGTTCAGTCTTAATTTTCTTCCCCATAAATCCAATGGCTTCATCCACTACACTCACATTAAGATGTTCAAGTTTGAGATACTTGAACTAAACATCAAACTTCTGATGAGTAAAAACATAATCTTTAGCAGGCTACAAACTTCTGTATTGTAGATGGTGAAATTTGAACTAAGGGTAAAATGGTAATTATACATATGCGAGGGCATAAACGGTTATTCGAAAGCTCCATCAGTGTTAATGGAAAAAATGGAGTTCAAAAGACGAGGCTCGGCATATAATGAAGGTTTCAAAGATAAGATACAACTCTCGTCGCCAAATGACGAAGTTCGACCTCGACCTTAGCCCTCGTCGCCAAAAGACGAAGCTCGGCCTTTCCTTCAGCCCTTGCTGTTAAAAGACCAAGTCCAACCCATGATTACATCCCTCGGTGCGTGAAAGTCAAGTTTAGCCCTGACTACAGCCCTCGTCACCAAAAGACAAGCTTATCCCTGACTTCATCCCTTGCTACGAAAAGACGAAGTTCAACCTCGATTTAAGGCATGATCGCTTAAAAGACGAGTTAGGCCCTAACCTCACTTATATTGGCCAAAATACAAGCTCAACCTTAGCTTCATCCCTCATTTCAGAAATACGCAATTTAACCCTCATGGATCAATATCAACTCTCACGAGAGAAAACTTGGCCCTTGGTCTACAAGGCACCTATAACCATGATTTATACCATACATTCCCCCTAGACCCGTTGGTCATGATTCTACAATTCATAGCGTACGTCCCTTAGAGACACGCTGGTCGTGTAGGATCTAAGAACTCATCAGACTTCCATGGTTGACTCATGAGAATGAGTAGAAACTTAATGTCTCCGATAAAGTACGATATTCGCCTTTATCTTAGATCAGAGACAGATTCCGAGTACATCACCACGAGATACAAGTGGTCATGTATACTCTAGGCCACAAGTCGTCTTACTTGGGCCTCATGAATGGTTTCTAGAACTTTCCCGCGAGATATACTGATCATTCTACCCCTGGACCTCATGATAGACCCCTAAAATATCCTTTCGAGATACGCTGGTCTTGTTTGCCCCATGATATGGACAAAATCACGAGGTCTTGTACGTGAAGACATATGCAGCCAAGACCTCGACATGACTCTCTACAGACATCCCTTACCTGCAAAGTGTCATATCCTCTCTGGAGACTCAATCTCGAGTACCAAAGAGGTCTTTCTTTAACTTCCAAGCATCTTTAATCATTTAGAGGCTCTGGTCACATCTCAAACTGGGTACTGACGAAGAGCCATATATCAAACACCTGCATGTACAATAAGAGGAAACCTATATATACGACTCTTCAGAGAAAACTAAGGTTTTCGTCAAGTGCGAACTTATACTGGAAACTATCCGCTCTTACGCATACGAGCAAAGTTTGAAGAAAACAGATATCAACTCTGAAGGAAATCCCCTAGTGAGTATTTCACCATGAATTCAAGATTGCAGTAGGTCTAACAAAGTCATATCTAGTACAATTAGCCACCTTTATGCTCTTCATCTCTCTTCCTTAAAGATCTCTAATGAGTAAATCGTTGTTGACTGGGGACTGCCTCACGTCCGAGACATTGCAAGAATCACACTCATGCCCACTAAAAAATATGCCCATCTCCACATCAACATATATCTTTCCCGTCAACAAAGTCTACAAACAAGGCAGGAGTTATAAAAGGCATATCCTAAATACAAGAGTCGAAGATATATATAAAACACAGCTAGGGTTTTGCTTGAGTAGGATATCTCAAACCTCACGAGCGAAACACAAGTCTTACTCTCATGCCTATAACCCAATATTTATTCTCTAGAATTCCATCTCATATATCAAAGGATAGTCATGGTTTTGCTCGGGTCCATACTTTCCCAAAGAATCAAGAAAATATACGTTTTCTTCACAACAAAGGGTAAAAATGTAAAACCGATGGACAGACGTGTCTCTGGCCTAAGGATACCAAAATCACGACACATGCTTATCTAAGTAAGGGTAATAAGGTTACAATTCTCTAGGGGGCGTGTTTGAAGCATTGGAGGATGCCAAGAGTCCAAGAAGCACATGGACTCCTTTCCTAATTCAGAATGTTGTACACTGCAGCATAAAGACGTGAAAACTGGTGACAATCCATAAGAAATTTGGGGATACATTCTGAAGAACATACGTTTTCCCATATCTTCCTAACAACATGTTAAAAGTATACCTCAAACGGACAAGCGAGGTAGGATATACAACTCCGACATTGAAGTACGCGTAGTCTGAAAAGTTGAGGAAAGGTTACACAGGATTCCTTACGGACTCAAAATCAGGTAATTCTTTTTGCTTTTGATAGATTCTTCTTTTATCTTAATTTATTTGCAAGCTCTAAAAACTCATCAAACGTCTACGACTGACTCATGAGCATGAGTAGAGACTTCATGTCTCCAGTAAAGTACGATATTCGCCCCTATCTGAGATCAGAGATTGATTTTGAGTATGTCCCCAAGAGATACAACTGGTCATGTCTATTCTAATCCACAAGTCATCTTACATGGGCATCGTGAATTGATTCTAGAACATCCCCGCAAGATACACTTACATTCTTCCCTTGGGCCTCATGATAGACTCCTAGAACATCCTTTCGAGACACGTTGGTCTTGTCTTCCCCATGATATGGAAAAAATCACGATTGACTCCTAGCACATCCAAGCGAGATACGCTGGTCAAAGATAAATGTTTCATAGGTCTCATTGAGACAGTCCCGTAAAGATGAAAGACATTATTAAACTCGCTATCAGTTTACCAAACTGAAAGAGACTCGAGCTCTACCAGAGCAAAGCCCCAGATGTCCCTACAAGTTATGAGCAATACAAGCTCATTTTAGGGTCTTGTACGGTCAAAATACTTATGCATAAGCCTCACCTAAAGTACATGCCTCTTTTTCAGCTTCTCAAACACGCTCACGGCTAGCAAATCGAGGTTGAATTCTACATGTTCATCCAAAAACGTGAATAATATCCCTAGGGATCCACATGCCCATCTGAGGGACCCGTAAACAATTAGTTTCCTTTCGCAAGTCATATGTAGCCGGCCACACAAAGATATAGCTCAACCTCAGCTCTTTTCGTGTTCCACACGATTTTCAAGGCATTCTTTGCCTAATACATGACTCATACTAGTCATACTCATAAAACATGGAATATTCTTCTATCTTGATTCATGTCAGTTACAAAAAATATCCTACTCTATTGAATACGTCATCACAATGGTTACTTCAATCATAAATAAACGGGGTGATATCAATTAGGATTTTGGTTTGGAGGTCTATGACACGTATGAGAAATATCTGTATATTTCATCATCACATGAAAAAGAGTAAAGTCGGTAAAACGAATCTAAGATAAGGGCGGTTTCACTTATCCTTAGTTATTCCTGAAATTACGGGCAGAGTGCTCCGCACGGCAAGCAAACCCTATTTCACTGACTAGAGATCAAATAATTCAGCTATAAATAGGTCCTTTATTTCTTCAAGTTAACAAAACTTTCTCTCAACACATCAGTGCAATTTTTTGCGAAACCAAGAATAATCTGACTCCCTCTCTCTCTTCAACTTCCCTCCCTAAGAGAATCCCTACCTCTGATTGAAGCAGCCTTTGAACGACCAACATGTGTGGATTAGACGAAGACTGTTCGTGCTCAACCTCCCTCACACTTAGAAACCCTAAATACCATCTCATCATTTTTAGGTAACTACATGTACATTAAATAAAGTTTCTCCAATAATCCAAGGGCCATTTTGAATAACTTCATTTCGCCATAGTCAGTCTTGTCTTTGTGCATAAGTTTCCCAAGCATAGCATGTGACCACTCTTTTGCACCCTCATTAATATTTTGAGTAGATCCCATAAATCTTTTTTTTTTGTGTGTGTTGATGTATCCAGAGTCGCATATCTCAGTTGTCTTGATAGATGGTTGATTTTGTTAACACGACTGTATGAGCTTGAAGGAAAAACGACCTGCTGGTTTTCTGGTAAAAAAAGTTGTGGAAGAGGCAAGTGTTCGAAAAAGCAAATGATCTGAACCTTTAAACAAATGTACTGCAGTGGAGTACTTTGAGTTTGAGAGACTAATCTGTAGAACCCTGGCCTATACCATGACAATGGGCATTCCAGGTTCAATTCGATCACAAGCGGAGGGGAAGGGTCGTTCTGTAGGGATGAAAGCTGAGAATGTGTGGAGATCAATGGAGATTGATCGAATGATGATGTGATATGTTGAACTGCTTTAAAGATGAATTCTCTGTGTAAACGATAGGAATTATCTGTAAGTGTTTGATAATTGATTGTCGTAGGTTTTCTTACGTTGAGTCTTTTGTTATCAAATCATAGGTTCAAGAACCTATTTATTGCAGCACATCTATCTCCTGAAAGTGGTGACAGTTGAAGGAATTGGAAGAATGTGAAGTGGGAGAACGTGCAAAAACCATTCTCACTTTGTGTGGAAGATTTGGTTGATTGGCCATCCACTATTCCATTTACTTCTTAACTGTCAACATGACTTGCTCACATTTATCATCGTGGATGTGCCTCACATCACAGTGTTGTAGGCTTCCAGACCAAAACCCTAGTGATATCGCGCCCATGTGACATGAATTGATGTCTCATGTGAAAGTCTGCTTTGCAGACGTGTTGTCAATCTTTGACCTAAGACTATGAGTCTTGATCTATGAACAGAATAATTCATGGTTAAAAGTCATGATGGATGAAGCATGCAGGCTAAAACAACAACATGCTTTGTGGACCATGGACATTGAATTAGGTCACATGACCGTGACATATCATTATGCTCATTGAAGCAGTAATGATAGTCGAATGACTATTATGCTAGTCGAAGCAATAACGATAGTAAAACGACTTGGATATGGTTTAATGAGACCGCTAGATAGACCATGTTAGTGTGTTGATCACTTTGACAGAAATTCGTATGAAAATAATTATTATTGAATGATCACTGAAGGTTCATCTCGATCTATGTGTCATGATTCAGTCGAATGACAAGGAGAGAATATAATATTAAAATAATGATCGACTCACGAACCAAATGTTGGTTAATGAACCAAAAAATACTGATAGCTGGATCAGTATGAAATTCTCGAATGTTGATAGTTGAATCAACATGAGAAATATTTCTTTGCAGGGCAATTGATATTTGAATCAATCAAAAATTAATTAAATATTGGTACGACCGGATATTAAATTATTAATTAAAATGTTAATTGTTGGATCAACATAAAAATTATTGGTGTTTGAACCCATTCAGAATTATGCTAGACAGAGCATTAGGTTCAAAACCCTAATTTTGATCAATGGATGATAAACTGTGAATCAACCAATGGATGAGATAGGGACCGGCTACATGAGGTGATGGACCGACCATGTAGTGTCTAGATGCTCGACTGAATTCACCAAAGTCCTTTGTAGAGCAGTTGGTGAAAGCATGATTAATTGCTATTTAATCATTATTAAAATAGTGCTTGACTGAGCAATAGGTAATAAAACCTAATTAACGATCAGGAATTTCCACCCTTATTACCTGACAATAATTAAATTAAGCCGCCAATGCAGAAAAACCCCGGGACCTAGTCCAGATTTGAAGACCACACTGTATTAAGCCGCTACAGACTCTAGCCTACTACAGGTTAACTTCGGACTGGAATGTAGTTGATCCCTAACCAAGTCATATACTAATTAAGGTACAATTGCGTAACTTACGCCTCTAGAACCACGCCGGGTTCTGCGCACTTGATTCCCTTAGTTGATCTCACCCACAACTAAGAATTGCTACGACCCAAAGTCGAAGACCTATAAACAAATCTGTTTCCTACAGATATTTCTATCCTTTATTCTGTTTATTCCGTCTTTTGATACAAAGATCAAGGTGAACATGAACCAACTAATAATCTGGTCTTATACTCTAGAAGAGCAACTTAGAAATATTAGCCACCTCACAATAACCTAACTAATTAACCGAAGAATCTATTACGGAATCACGAGAGTCTGAGACGAAGAACTGTTGTGATTACTTTTTATATCTTACCTATCGGAGATAAATCTCGAGTAAATCTTAGATAAGATAAAACTCAATACTAAAGGACAAGTAAGATCAGAAGACACAACTACAGAGAAACTAGTTAGATCTGGCTTCACCGAATCCCAATTGATGTCTTCAAGTCGTTGACCTAATAACGGTTTTGGAAAACCTAGGTTAAAGGAGAATCGAATCTAGTATGCAACTAGGACACACAGAAGTGTTGGCATTAAGTTTTCCATCTGCTAGAGTTCTTCCTTATATAGTGAAAAAGCGGGGGTCTAACAACCACACCCAATATTTCGCTTAGCAATCCGTATGGACAAACTCCAATATACTTTTAAGAGAATCAACTAGACAGGCAGACTCAATCTTATAAAAAGTATATCAAGATCTATATCTTAATTTATTGATTCAATACTTTACTCAAACAAATAGAAATCTACGAGTCTAATTGAATATGAGAGAAATTAACTTGAACAGTACCAAAGACCAATGTTCAAGTATCAATCAATTTCAATCAACAACCAAAGGTCGAATTTCCTAATTGATTGATTCAACACACAACCTGTGATATTTCAATTATATAACAAAATATAATGCGGAAAAGAAATAACACAAATACCAGAAGTTTTGTTAACGAGGAAACCGCAAATGCATAAAAACCCTGGGACCTAGTCCAGATTGAACACACACTGTATTAAGCCGCTACAGACACTAGCCTACTACAAACTAACTTCGGTCTGGACAGTAGTTGAACCCCAATCAATCTAACACTGATCCAAGGTACAGTTGCGCTCCTTACGTCTCTGAGCCCAGCAAGATACTACAAACTTGATTCCCTTAGCTGATCTCACCCACAACTAAGAGTTGCTACGACCCAAAGTCGAAGAATTTAATAAAAAAATTTGTATCACACAGAAAAGTCTACAGGAATAGACAAATCTGTCTCCCACAGAAATACCTACAAGTTTTTTTCCATCTTTTGATAAATCAAGGTGAACAGGAACCAATCGATAACCCGGACTTATATTCCCGAAGAAAATCCTAGAATTATCAATCAACTCATAATAATCTAAATCGTATGATGGCGAAAATAGATATTGTGGAATCACAAAAGATGAGACGAAGATGTTTGTGACTACTTTTTATCTTGCCTATCGTAGAAATTAATCTCGATCCAATCTTACAATTGTACTCAATACGATAGAAATAACAAGATCAACTACAGAGAAAATAGTTGGGTATGGCTTCACAATCCCAATGAAGTCTTCAAGTCGTTCACCTACAGGGTCTCGAGAAGAAACCTAAGGTTAAAGGAGAATCGACTCTAGCTTATACAACTAGTATCACACAGGAGGTGTGGGGATTAGGTTTGTCGGTTGCTAGAGTTCTCCTTTATATAGTCTTCAAATCAAGGTTTGCAATCAATGTTACCTTGGTAACAAAGCATTCAATATTCACCGTTAGATGAATACCTGATTAGATTCAAGCTAATAGCTTTCAACCGTTAGATCGAACTTAGCTTGTTATATACAAATGAAATGCACGTTCATTTAGGTTTGTGTAACCGTACCTAAACTTGTACACCTAGTTGGTTCAACAGTAGTTAACCAAATGGTTAGCCATATGAGCACTTTTATATCAACCATATTCATCTTCACCATAACTAGTTCAAATGACTCAAAAGAACTAGTTAGAGAGTTGTTCAATTGCTTAGATCTTATAGAAGTATACAAGACACAATCGAAGCAAAATTGGTTTTGATTCACTCGAATCGATTCATGAACATTATAGCCACGGTTTGAAAATTGCATCCCTTAATACATAAATATTTTAGTTCATGAACAAACCAATTTTAGAAAGTAACACACTTAAGTATGCGTACGGATATGCGTACTTAAGTAACCGGATTTGAGTTTGTTTTGGTTTTCAAACTCAACAGAAATTCACATACATGAAGTTTCCGCTAGTATCCGTACGGGTACGCATACTTCGGTAACCGGACTGAGTTGGTTTTGATTTCCAAACTCAGCAGAAATTCACGGTTGTGAACTTCCGCCAGTATGCGTACGTGTACGCATACGTACCCAGTCTTTTCTTCATTGTTTAACCTGACAATAATTAAATTATGCCCCACGACACATATTTGTTTGTTTTTATATCTTCACCATAGTCAGTTGTTTCTTTGTGCATAAGTTTCCCAAGCATAGCATGTGACCACTCTTTTGCAACCTCGTTAATATTTTGAGTAGATCCCACAAATCTTTTTTTTTGTGTGTGTTGATGTATCCAGGGTCGCATATCTCAGTTGTCTTGATAGATGGTTGATTTTGTTAACACGACTGTATGAGCTTGAAGGCAAAACGACCTGCTGGTGGGGCTGCACAAAACCGAACCATAACCGAAAACCGAAACCGGAACCGAAAAATTTTAACCGATCCGAACCATATCCATATTCCTATGGTTCATTAATGGTTGTCAGTTTCAGATAAACGACAATATCGGTTTCGGTTTAGGTTTTGAGATAAAACCGAACCAATAACCAATTGGTTAACCGATTAATAGTGACCATATGATTAAATGATTTTAGGCCGTGGATGGGGATATTTAACCCTAATAACTTACATCACTCGACTCGACTGAGTCTTCTCTTCTTTCGTAGTCGTAGATATCAGAAAGCTCTTCTCGACTCGACTGCTTATGATTTGGAGAGGAAATTGGTTCAGGAAGCTCTTTCTCGTGATTCTTCTGGTGCTGTTCAATCCAACTTCTCTTTGATTACTCCTACTTCTGGTGTCTTCCAGGTTTGATTTCTTTTTGAAACTTTGTAGATCTGGGTTTTGTTTCAGATTCCTTTAAAAAAAATTTACTAGAAATGGAGATTTGGGGGTTTTGAATCTGCTATTGAAATTACTGATTAAGTTTTTTTTTTTAATTTTTTGTTTTGTTTGATTTTTGTACCTTTGTTCTTGATTTACAGGGATCTCTGCAAGTAGTTTGGTTGTGATTGTTGTCATGTTTATGTACAGATTTTGTGGGAATTTGGGGTTTTATTTGAACTGATTTTGATAAAGGTATTGCGATTGTGTATTTGTGTGTATCATTTGAAATTATTTTGATATTATGATTTTAATTATGATATTAGGGTTTGTAAAATTGAAAAAAAAATTGGGGATTTCAAATTAAGGTCATTTAGGTTGATTTACACAGTGGGTTTTGCTTAATTTTTAATAAATTTTACAAGTTAATTCAGATTAAATGTATGGTTTATCACATTGCAGACTTGCCTTTTGACAATGCGAGGATCCAGTTCAACACCTACTGCCTCTGTTTATTCTAATAAGCGTCCACCTCGACCTCCACCTAATGCAAGTTCAGATGGAGGTGCAAATTCAGCTGGAGGTGCAAGTGCTGCTAAAGATGCTAGTGTTGCTGGAGATGCTAGTGCAGATGGAGATGCAACTGAAGCTGGCATAACAGTGAAAGAAACACATAGCAATAAGCGTAAAACCTCTGAAGATGCAACTGAAGATGACACAGAAGTGACAGAACCAAAGGGAAAGAAACGTTCTGATGTGTGGAACCACTTTGATATGGACCCCAAGCCTTCGAAATACGCAAAATGTCGCCACTGTAAGACAAAGATTGCATCTCAGGGTACCAAGTATGGGACAGGTGGTATGAATAATCATTTGAAGATATGTAAAAAGAAGCCCAAGGAGGAAAAAGGACAGCAAACTCTTGATGTTCAACCGTCTAGGCTAGGAGAAGAAGGAAAATTGGTTGCGGCAACTTTTAATCAAGATGCATGTACAAAGGCATTGTGATTTTAGATGAGCAGACGTTTAGAGTGGTTGAAGGAGAAGGGTTCAAGGAACTTTGTAGGGTACTTGAATCCAGATTCAAGATCCCTTCTCGTATGACCATTTCGCGGGGTGTATTAAATTTGTACGAAGCTGAAAAGGACAAGATGAAGAACTACTTCAAGGAAAACAATGTGAGAGTTTGTCTCACCACTGACACATGGACCTCAAATGCACAAAATAAAAGCTACATGGTTATAACTGCGCATTTTATTGATAAAGATTGGAAGCTGCACAAACTGGTAATCAACTTTTTCCAAATTTTAGGTCATTCAGGTGAGGTAATTGGGAAGATGTTAGAGGAATGTTTATTAGATTGGGAACTTCCTGGGGTTTTTACTATTACGCTTGACAATGTTAGTGCTAATGATTTAGCTATTGATTATCTAAGGGAGGATGGTCATTTAAAGGAGCAAGTAATTAGTTCAAATGGTGTACTGAATACTAAGTTTATGCAAGTTAGATGTGCTGCTCATGTGCTTGCACTTGTTGTGAATGCTGGCTTGGGAGAGTATCACATGGCTATTAAGAGAGTAAGGGCAGTGGTGAAGCATGTGATGAGTTCTCCTGCTAGGTTGAGTAAGTTTATGGATTGTGCTAAACAAGAAAAGATAGATTGCAAAAAAGGTTTAGTTTTAGATGTGGATACAAGATGGAATTCCACTTACATGATGTTGGAAGCTGCTTGTAGATATCACATGGCTATGAAAATATTCAACTTTGTTATCGTGAAGTTGATTATAAATGATTTAACGGGTTAGCGGTAAGTTGAAACAATGAACTGTCAATAATGTGAGTACTCTCCTTTACGCCAAAATAGCTTAAACTCATGCCATTGCCTTTGAAGGTAGATCATCTTAGTCAACTGTTATGAATGTTCAGGGCTTACTTTACTTGTAACTTATGGGTTCTGCTTTGTGCTCTGAAAGGTTTACTTTCTTGTCTATTAGGTGCATTTGTTTTTTAACATGACTGATCACATAAGCCTTAATAATCTGATTAAAAAGTAAAGAGAGGAGGTGGTGGTGATTAGTAGTAGTAGTGGACCTAGTGGTGGTGGTGGGTAGTCTAGAGAAGAAGAAGATTATATGCCCTTCTGCTTGATATCATCTTTTCTTTCTTTCTTTTTTTCGTTTTAGTGTTTATTGGATTCTGAAAACTCAGTTGGGTTTTGTTGCTTTACTTTAAAGCTGCAAAGGTTACTTGTTTCTTTCTTCCTTTGTTGAGTCCTTCACAAAATTTACTATCTATTCTTTTTTGTCAAACCTACTTTTGCTTTAGTTTGGGCAACTTTTCTTTGAAGATTAAACTGTTTTTAAGTTTAATCTTCCTTACATTATCTTGGTACTAGTGTGAAATTTGAGACTAATTAGAGAGGGGGATTTGAGTTTTGGATCTTGGTACTTTACTTTACTTAGCTTCATTGGTTGAGGTGATAATGTAACATTCACATTAGAAATGCATATTCCAGTAAAAGGATCATCCTCAATTCCAGCTAAACGAATGCTTATTGTTTAGTGCTTCTCTACAATAGCGGTTGCTAATCTTGATGTTCTTAGTTACATTGTCATTATGTACCATTGCACTGATCATGATTGAGAAATTCATATTTAACTCGAGTTTGTGTACGTGCAGGTTACCATTACAACCTCCTATGGAATACCCAATTTCTACACATGCAAAGTGTATTCACTGTAACAAACTATTTCCTGTCGACCCTTTTAGGAATGAGATCTCTATGTTGATTTTCCATCTAAAGATGTGTAGTCAGTTACGATTACGATTTTTTGATGTTTTTTCGTTTTTGTTATTAAGGAGAAACTAGACTCTTTGAAATTTAATGTTTCTATCAATATGTATTTTAAGTTGGAACATTTGATGTATTTGAAACTTGAGTGACAGGTTCAGAAAAATTTACCCGTCATTTTTGTGAGACTGACAGATATAAAAAATTTCAGTGACTTAGCTGGTTAACCAAAAACCGAATGGTTTTATACAAAACCGAGTTGGAACCGAACCGAGCAAAACCGAACTACCTTAATGGTTTCATTGGTTTTCATTATTGGAAACCGAGTAGTTCGGTTTCGGTTTAATTTTTTCCAAAAACCGATGAAAACCGAACCATGTGCAGCCCTACCTGCTGGTTTTCTGGTAAAAAAGGTTGTGGAAGAGGAAGGTGTTCGAAGAAGCAAATGGTCTGAACCTTTAAACAAATGTATTGCAGTGGAGTACTTTGAGTTTGAGAGAATAATCTGTAGAACCCTGGCCTAGACCTTGACAATGGGCATTACAGGTTCAATTCGGTCACAAGAGGAGGGGAAGGGTCGTTTTGTAGGGATAGAAGCTGAGAATGTGTGGAGATCAATGGAGATTGATCGAATGATGATGTGATGTGTTGAACTGCTTTAAAGATGAATTCTATGTGTAAACGACAGGAATTATCTGTAAGTGTTTGATAATTGATTGTCGTAGGTTTTCTTACGTTGAGTCTTTTGTTATCAAATCATAGGTTCAAGAACCTATTTATTGCAGCACATCTATCTACTGAAAGTGGTGACAGTTGAAGGAATTGGAAGAATGTGAAGTGGGAGAACGTGAAAAAACCATTTCCACTTTGTGTGGAAGATTTGGTTAATTGATCATCCACTATTCCATTTACTTCTTAACTGTTAACACGACTTGCTCACATTTATCATCGTGGATGTGCCTCACATCACAGTGTTGTAGGCTTCCAGACCAAAATCCTAGTGATATCGCCCCATGTGACATGAATGGATGTCTCATGTGAAAGTCTGCTTTGCAGACATGTTGTCAATCTTTGACCTAAGACTATGAGTCTTGATCTATGAACAGAATAATTCATGGTTAAAAGTCATGATGGATGAAGCATGCAGGATAAAACAACAACATGCTTTGTGGACCATGGACATTGAATTAGGTAACATGGCCGTGACATATCATTATGCTCATTGAAGCAGTAATGATAGTCGAATGACTATTATGCTAGTCGAAGCAATAACGATAGTAAAACGACTTGGATATGGTTTAATGAGATCGCTATATAGACCATGTTAGTGTGTTGAGCACTTTGACAGAAAGTCGTATGAAAATAATTATTATTGAATGATCACTGAAGGTTCATCTCGATCTATGTGTCATGAGTCAGTCGGATGACAAGGAGAGAATATAATATTAAAATAATGATCGACTCACGAACCAAATGTTGGTTAATGAGCCAGAAAAATACTGATAGCTGGATCAGTATGAAATTCTCGAACGTTGATAGTTGAATCAACATGAGAAATATTTTTTTACAGGGCAATTGATATTTGAATCAATTAAAAATTAATTAAATATTGGTACGACCGAATATTAAATTATTAATTAAAATGTTAATTGTTGGATCAGCATAAAAATTATTGGTGTTTGAACCCATTCAGAATTATGCTAGACAGAGCATTAGGTTCAAAACCCTAATTTTGATCAATGGATGATAAACTGTGAAAAAACCAATGGATGAGATAGGGACCGGCTACATGTGGTGATGGACCGACCATGTAGTGTCTAGATGCTCGACTGAATTCACCAAAGTCCTTTGTAGAGCAGTTGGTGAAAGCATGATTAATTGCTATTTAATCATTATTAAAATAGTGCTTGACTGAGCAATAGGTAGTAAAACCTAATTAACGATCAGGAATTTCCACCCTTATTACCTGACAATAATTAAATTAAGCCGCCAATGCAGAAAAACCCCGGGACCTAGTCCAGATTTGAAGACCACACTGTATTAAGCCGCTACAGACTCTAGCCTACTACAGGTTAATTTCGGACTGGAATGTAGTTGATCCCTAACCAAGTCATATACTAATTAAGGTACAATTGTGTTCCTTACGCCTCTAGAACCACGCCGGGTTCTGCGCACTTGATTCCCTTAGTTGATCTCACCCACAACTAAGAATTGCTACGACCCAAAGTCGAAGACTTATAAACAAATCTGTCTCCTACAGATATTTCTATCCTTTATTATGTTTAATCCGTATTTTGATACAAAGATCAAGGTGAACATGAACCAACTAATAATCTGGTCTTATACTCTAGAAGAGCAACCTAGAAATATTAGCCACCTCACAATAACCTAACTAATTAATCGAAGAATCTATTACGGAATCACGAGAGTTTGAGACGAAGAACTGTTATGATTACTTTTTATATCTTACCTATCGGAGATAAATCTCGAGTAAATCTTAGAGAAGATAAAACTCAATACGAAAGGACAAGTAAGATCAGAAGACACAACTACAGAGAAAATAGTTAGATCTGGCTTCACCGGATCCCAAATGATGTCTTCAAGTCGTTGACCTAATAACGGTTTTGGAAAACCTAGGTTAAAGGAGAATCAAATCTAGTATGCAACTAGGACACAAAGAAGTGTTGGCATTAAGTTTTCTAGCTGCTAGAGTTCTTCCTTATATATTGAAAAAGCGTGGGTCTAACAACCACACCCAATATTTCGCTTAGCAATCTGTATGGACAAACTCCAATATACTTTTAAGAGAATCAACTAGACAGTCAGACTCAATCTTATAAAAAGTGTATCAAGAGCTATATCTCAATTTATTGATTCAATACTTTACTCAAACAAATAGAAATCTACGAGTCTAATTGAATATGATAGAAATTAACTTGAACAGTACCAAAGATCAATGTTCAAGTATCAATCAATTTCAATCAACAACCAAAGGTCGAATTTCTTAATTGATTGATTCAACACACAACCTGTGATATTTCAATTATATAACAAAATATAATGCGGAAAAGAAATAACACAAATACCAGAAGTTTTGTTAACGAGGAAACCGCAAATGCATAAAAACCCTGGGACCTAGTCCAGATTGAACACACACTGTATTAAGCCGCTACAGACACTAGCCTACTACAAACTAACTTCGGTCTGGACTTTAGTTGAACCCAATCAATCTCACACTGATCCAAGGTACAGTTGCGCTCCTTACGTCTCTGATCCCAGCAGGATACTACGCACTTGATTCCCTTAGCTGATCCCACCCACAACTAAGAGTTGCTACGACCCAAAGTCGAAGACTTTAATAAACAAATCTGTATCACACAGAAAAGTCTACAGGAATAGATAAATCTGTCTCCCACAGAAATACCTACAAGTTTTGTTCCATCTTTTGATAATTCAAGGTGAACACGAACCAATCGATAACCCGGACTTATATTCCCGAAGAACATCCTAGAATTATCAATCAACTCATAATAATCTAAATCGTATGATGGCGAAACTAGATATTGTGGAATCACAAAAGATGAGACGAAGATGTTTGTGACTACTTTTTATCTTGCCTATCGGAGAAATTAATCTCGAGCCATTCTTACATTTGTACTCAATACGATAGAAATAGCAAGATCAACTACAGAGAAAATAGTTGGGTATGGCTTCACAATCCCAATGAAGTCTTCAAGTCGTTAACCTACAGGGTCTCGAGAAGAAACCTAAGGTTAAAGGAGAATCGACTCTAGCTTATACAACTAGTATCACACAAGAGGTGTGGGGAATAGGTTTCCCGGTTGCTAGAGTTCTCCTTTATATAGTCTTCAAATCAGGGTTTGCAATCAATGCTACCTTGGTAACAAAGCATTCAATATTCACCGTTAGATGAAAACCTGATTAGATTCAAGCTAATAGCTTTCAACTGTTAGATCGAACTTAGAATGTTATATACAAATGAAATGCACGTTCATTTAGGTTTGTGTAACCGTACCTAAACGTGTACACCTAGTTGGTTCAACAGTAGTTAACCAAATGGTTAGCCATATGAGCACTTTTATGTCAACCATATTCATCTTCACCATAACTAGTTCAAATGACTCAAAAGAACTAGTTAGAGAGTTGTTCAATTGCTTAGATCTTATAGAAGTATACAAGACACAATCGAAGCAAAATTGGTTTTGATTCACTCGAATCGATTCATGAACATTATAGCCACGGTTTGAAAATTGCATCCCTTAATACATAAATATTTTAGTTCATGAACAAACCAATTTTAGAAAGTAACACACTTAAGTATGCGTACGGGTATGCGTACTTAAGTAACCGGATTTGAGTTTGTTTTGGTTTTCAAACTCAACAGAAATTCACAGACATGAAGTTTCCGTTAGTATCCGTACGGGTACGCATACTTCGGTAACCGGACTGAGGTGGTTTTGATTTCCAAACTCAGCAGAAATTCACGGTTGTGAACTTCCGCCAGTATGCGTACGGGTACGCATACTTACCCAGTATTTTCTTCATTGTTTAACCTGACAATAATTAAATTATGCCCCACGACACATATTTGTTTGTTTTTATATCTTCACCATAGTCAGTTGTTTCTTTGTGCATAAGTTTCCCAAGCATAGCATGTGACCACTCTTTTGCAACCTCGTTAATATTTTGAGTAGATCCCACAAATCTTTTTTTTTGTGTGTGTTGATGTATCCAGAGTCGCATATCTCAGTTGTCTTGATAGATGGTTGATTTTATTAACATGACTGTATGAGCTTGAAGGCAAAACGACCTGCTGGTTTTCTGATAAAAAAAGTTGTGGAAGAGGCAAGTGTTCGAAGAAGCAAATGGTATGAACCTTTAAACAAATGTACTGAAGGGGAGTTCTTTGAGTTTGAGAGACTAATCTGTAGAACCCTGGCGTACACCATGACAATGGGCATTCCAGGTTCAATTCGGTCACAAGAGGAGGGGAAGGGTCATTCTGTAGGGATGGAAGCTGAGAATGTGTGGAGATCAATGGAGATTGATCGAATGATGATGTGATGTGTTGAACTGCTTTAAAGATGAATTCTCTGTGTAAACGATAGGAATTATCTGTAAGTGTTTGATAATTGACTGTCATAGGTTTTCTTACGTTGAGTCTTTTGTTATCAAATCATAGGTTCAAGAACCTATTTATTGCAGCACATCTATCTCCTGAAAGTGGTGACAGTTGAAGGAATTGGAAGAATGTGAAGTGGGAGAACGTGCAAAAACCATTTCCACTTTGTGTGGAAGATTTGGTTGATTGACCATCCACTATTCCATTTACTTCTTAACTGTCAGCACGACTTACTCACATTTATCATCGTGGATGTGCCTCACATCACAGTGTTGTAGGCTTCAAGACCAAAACCCTAGTGATATCGCCCCATGTGACATGAATTGATGTCTCATGTGAAAGTCTGCTTTGCAGACGTGTTGTCAATCTTTGACCTAAGACTATGAGTCTTGATCTATGAACTGAATAATTCATGGTTAAAAGTCATGATGGATGAAGCATGCAGGCTAAAACAACAACATGCTTTGTGGACCATGGACATTGTATTAGGTCACATGACTGTGACATATCATTATGCTCATTGAAGCAGTAATGATAGTCGAATGACTATTATGCTAGTCGAAGCAATAATGATAGTAAAACGACTTGGATATGGTTTAATGAGATCGCTAGATAGACCATGTTAGTGTGTTGAGCACTTTGACTGAAAGTCGTATGAAAATAATTATTATTGAATGATCACTGAAGGTTCATCTCGATCTATGTGTCATGAGTCAGTCGAATGGCAAGGAGTGAATATAATATCAAAATAATGATCGACTCACGAACCAAATGTTGGTTAATGAACCAAGAAAATACTGATAGCTGGATCAGTATGAAATTCTCGAATGCTGATAATTGAATCAACATGAGAAATATTTCTTTGCATGGCAATTGTTATTTGAATCAATTAAAAATTAATTAAATATTAGTACTATCGAATATTAAATTATTAATTAAAATGTTAATTGTTGGATCAGTATAAAAATTATTGGTGTTTGAACCCATTCAGAATTATGCTAGACAGAGCATTAGGTTCAAAACCCTAATTCTGATCAATGGATGATAAACTGTGAATCAACCAATGGATGAGATAGGGACCGGCTACATGAGGTGATGGACCGACCATGTAGTGTCTAGATGCTCGACTGAATTCACCAAAGTCCTTTGTAGAGAAGTTGGTGAAAGCATGATTAATTGCTATTTAATCATTATTAAAATAGTGCTTGACTGAGCAATAGGTAGTAAAACCTAATTAACGATCAGGAATTTCCACCCTTATAACCTGACAATAATTAAATTAAGCCGCAAATGCAGAAAAACCCCGGGACCTAGTCCAGATTTGAACACCACACTGTATTAAGCCGCTACAGACTGTAGCCTACTACAGGTTAACTTCGGACTGGAATGTAGTTGATCCCTAACCAAGTCTCATACTAATTAAGGTACAATTGCGTTCCTTACGCCTCTAGAACCACATCGAGTTCTGCGCACTTGATTCCCTTAGTTGATCTCACCCACAACTAAGAATTGCTACGACCCAAAGTCGAAGACTTATAAACAAATTTTTCTCCTACAGATATTTCTATCCTTTATTCTGTTTATTCCGTCTTTTGATACAAAGATCAAGGTGAACATGAACCAACTAATAATCTGGTATCATACTCTAGAAGAGCAACCTAGAAATATTAGCCACCTAACAATAACCTAACTAATTAATCGAAGAATCTATTACGGAATCACGAGAGTCTGAGACGAAGAACTGTTATGATTACTTTTTATATCTTACCTATCGGAGATAAATCTCGAGTAAATCTTAGAGAAGATAAAACTCAATACGAAAGGACAAGTAAGATCAGAAGACACAACTACAGAGAAAATAGTTAGATCTGGCTTCACCGAATCCCAAATGATGTCTTCAAGTCGTTGACCTAATAACGGTTTTGGAAAACCTAGGTTAAAGGAGAATCGAATCTAGTATGCAACTAGGACACAAAGAAGTGTTGGCATTAAGTTTTCCAGCTGCTAGAGTTCTTCCTTATATAGTGAAAAAGCGGGGGTCTAACAACCACACCCAATATTTCGGTTAGCAATCTGTATGGAAAAACTCCAATATACTTTTAAGAGAATCAACTAGACAGTCAGACTCAATCTTATAAAAAGTATATCAAGAGCTATATCTCAATTTCTTGATTCAATACTTTACTCAAACAAATAGAAATCTACGAGTCTAATTGAATATCAGAGAAATTAACTTGAACAGTACCAAAGAACAATGTTCAAGTATCAATCAATTTCAATCAACAACCAAAGGTCGAATTTCCTAACTGATTGATTCAACACACAACCTGTGATATTTCAATTATATAACAAAATATAATGCGGAAAATAAATAACACAAATACCAGAAGTTTTGTTAACGAGGAAACCGCAAATGCAGAAAAACCCTGGGACCTAGTCCAGATTGAACACACACTGTATTAAGCCGCTACAGACACTAGCCTACTACAAACTAACTTCGGTCTGGACGGTAGTTGAACCCCAATCAATCTCACACTGATCCAAGGTACAGTTGCGATCCTTACGTCTCTGACCCCAGCAGGATACTACGCACTTGATTCCTTTAGCTGATCTCACCCACAACTAAGAGTTGCTACGACCCAAAGTCGAAGACTTTAATAAACAAATTTGTATCACACAGAAAAGTCTACAGGAAAAGATAAATCTGTCTCCCACAGAAATACCTACAAGTTTTTTTCCATATTTTTATAAATCAAGGTGAACAGGAACCAACCGATAACCCGGACTTATATTCCCGAAGATCATCCTAGAATTATCAATCAACTCATAATAATCTAAATCGTATGATGGCGAAACTAGATATTGTGGAATCACAAAAGATGAGACGAAGATGTTTGTGACTACTTTTTATCTTGCCTATAGGAGAAATTAATCTCGAGCCAATCTTACAATTGTACTCAATACGATAGAAATAGCAAGATCAACTACAGAGAAAATAGTTGGGTATGGCTTTACAATCCCAATGAAGTCTTCAAGTCGTTAACCTACATGGTCTCGAGAAGAAACCTAAGTTTAAAGGAGAATCGACTCTAGCTTATACAACTAGTATCACACAGGAGGTGTGGGGATTAGGTTTCCCGGTTGCTAGAGTTCTCCTTTATATAGTCTTCAAATCAGGGTTTGCAATCAATGCTACCTTGGTAACAAAGCATTCAATATTCACCGTTAGATGAAAACCTGATTAGATTCAAGCTAATAGCTTTCAACCATTAGATCGAACTTGGCTTGTTATATACAAATGAAATGCACGTTCATTTAGGTTTGTGCAACCGTACCTAAACATGTACACCTAGTTGCTTCAACAGTAGTTAACCAAATGGTTAGCCATATGAGCACTTTTATATCAACCATATTCATCTTCACCATAACTAATTCAAATGACTCAAAAGAACTAGTTAGAGAGTTGTACAATTGCTTAGATCTTATAGAAGTATACAAGACACAATCGAAGCAAAATTGGTTTTGATTCACTCTAATTGATTCATGAACATTATAGCCACGGTTTGAAAATTGCATCCCTTATTACATATATATTTTAGTTTATGAACAAACCAATTTTAGAAAGTAACACACTTAAGTATGCGTACGGGTATGCGTACTTAAGTAACCGGATTTGAGTTTGTTTTGGTTTTCAAACTCAACAAAAATTCACAGACATGAAGTTTCCGCTAGTATCCGTACGGGTACGCATACTTCGGTAACCGGACTGAGTTGGTTTTGATTTCCAAACTCAGCAGAAATTCACGGTTGTGAACTTCCGCCAGTATGCGTACGGGTACGCATACTTACCCAGTCTTTTCTTCATTGTTTAACCTGAAAATAATTAAATTATGTCCCACGACACATATTTGTTTGTTTTTATATCTTCACCATAGTCAGTTGTTTCTTTGTGCATAAGTTTCCCAAGTTTAGCATGTGACCACTCTTTTGCAGCCTCGTTAATATTTTGAGTAGATCCCACAAATCTTTTTTTTTGTGTGTGTTGATGTATCCAGAGTCACATATCTCAGTTGTATTGATAGATGGTTGATTTTGTTAACACGACTGTGTGAGCTTGAAGGCAAAACGACCCGCTGGTTTTCTGGTAAAAAAAATTGTGGAAGAGGCAAGTGTTCGAAGAAGCAAATGGTCTGAACCTTTAAACAAATGTACTGCAGTGGAGTACTTTGATTTTGAGAGACTAATTTGTAGAACCCTGGCCTAGACCATGAGAATGGGCATTCCAGGTTCAATTCGGTCACAAGAGGAGGGGAAGGGTCGTTATGTAGGGATGAAAGATGAGAATGTATGGAGATCAATGGAGATTGATCGAATGATGATGTGATGTGTTGAACTGCTTTAAAGATGAATTATCTGTGTAAACGATAGGAATTATCTGTAAGTGTTTGATAATTGACCGTCGTAGATTTTCTTACGTTGAGTCTTTTGTTATCAAATCATAGGTTCAAGAACCTATTTATTGCAGCACATCTATCTCCTGAAAGTGGTGACAGTTGAAGGAATTGGAAGAATGTGAAGTGGGAGAACGTGCAAAAACCATTTCCACTTTGTGTGGAAGATTTGGTTGATTGACCATCCACTATTCCATTTACTTCTTAACTGTCAGCACGACTTGCTCACATTTATCATCGTGGATGTGCCTCACATCACAATGTTGTAGGCTTCCAGACAAAAACCCTAGTGATATCTCCCCATGTGACATGAATTGATGTCTCATGTGAAAGTCTGCTTTGCAGACGTGTTGTCAATCTTTGACCTAAGACTATGAGTCTTGATCTATGAAATGAATAATTCATGGTTAAAAGTCATGATGGATGAAGCATGCAGGCTAAAACAACAACATGCTTTGTGGACCATGGACATTGAATTAGGTCACATGACCATGACATATCATTATGCTCATTGAAGCAGTAATGATAGTCGAATGACTATTATGCTAGTCGAAGCAATAACGATAGTAAAACGACTTGGATATGGTTTAATGAGATCGCTAGATAGACCATGTTAGTGTGTTGAGCACTTTGACTGAAAGTCGTATGAAAATAATTATTATTGAATGATCAATGAAGGTTTATCTCGATCTATGTGTCATGAGTCAGTCGAATGACAAGGAGAGAATATAATATTAAAATAATGATCGACTCACGAACCAAATGTTGGTTAATGAACCAAAAAAATACTGATAGCTGGATCAGTATGAAATTCTCGAATGTTGATAGTTGAATCAACATGAGAAATATTTCTTTGCAGGGCAATTGATATTTGAATCAATTAAAAATTAATTAAATATTGGTACGACCGAATATTAAATTATTAATTAAAATGTTAATTGTTGGATCAGCATAAAAATTATTGGTGTTTGAACCCGTTCAGAATTATGCTAGACAGAGCATTAGGTTCAAAACCTTAATTTTGATCAATGGATGATAAATTGTGAATTAACCAATGGATGAGATAGGGACCGACTACATGAGGTGATGGACCTACCATGTAGTGTCTAGATGCTCGACTGAATTCACCAAAGTCCTTTGTAGAGCAGTTGGTGAAAGCATGATTAATTGCTATTTAATCATTATTAAAATAGTGCTTGACTGAGCAATAGGTAGTAAAACCTAATTAACGATCAGGAATTTCTACCCTTATAACCTGACAATAATTAAATTAAGCCGCAAATGCAGAAAACCCCCGGGACCTAGTCCATATTTGAACACCACATTGTATTAAGCCGCTACAGACTCTAGCATACTACATGTTAACTTCGGACTGGAATGTAGTTGATCCCTAACCAAGTCTCATAATAATTAAGGTACAATTGCGTTCCTTACGCCTCTAGAACCACGTCGGGTTCTGCGCACTTGACTCCCTTAGTTGATCTCAACCACAACTAAGAATTGCTACGACCCAAAGTCGAAGACTTATAAACAAATCTGTCTCCTAAAGATATTACTATCCTTTATTCTGTTTATTCCGTCTTTTGATACAAATATCAAGGTGAACATGAACCAACTAATAATATGGTCTTATACTCTAGAAGAGCAACCTAGAAATATTAGCCACCTCACAATAACCTAACTAATTAACCGAAGAATCTATTACGGAATCACGAGAGTCTGAGACGAAGAACTGTTGTGATTACTTTTTATATCTTACCTATCGGAGATAAATCTCGAGTAAATCTTAGAGAAGATAAAACTCAATACGAAAGGACAAGTAAGATCAGAAGACACAACTACAGAGAAAATAGTTAGATCTGGCTTCACCGAATCCCAAATGATGTCTTCAAGTCATTGACCTAATAACGGTTTTGGAAAACCTAGTTTAAAGGAGAATCGAATCTAGTATGAAACTAGGACACACACAAGTGTTGGCATTAAGTTTTCCAGCTGCTAAAGTTCTTCCTTATATAGTGAAAAAGCGGGGGTCTAACAACCACATCCAATATTTCGCTTAGCAATCTGTATGGACAAAATCCAATATACTTTTAAGAGAATCAACTAGACAGTCAGACTCAATCTTATAAAAAGTATATCAAGAGCTATATCTCAATTTCTTGATTCAATACTTTACTTAAACAAATAGAAATCTACGAGTCTAATTGAATATGAGAGAAATTAACTTGAACAGTACCAAAGACCAATGTTCAAGAATCAATCAATTTCAATCAACAACCAAAGGTCGAATTTCCTAATTGATCGATTCAACACACAATCTGTGATATTTCTTAAATAACAAAGTGTAATGCGGAAAAGAAATAACACAAATACCAGAAGTTTTGTTAACGAGGAAACCGCAAATGCAGAAAAACCCTGGGACCTAGTCCAGATTGAACACGCACTGTATTAAGCCGCTAAAGACACTAGCCTACTACAAACTAACTTCGGTCTGGATTGTAGTTGAACCCCAATCAATCTCACACTGATCCAAGGTACAGTTGCGCTCCTTACGTCTATGACCCCAGCAGGATACTACGCACTTGATTCCCTTAGCTGATCTCACCCACAACTAAGAGTTGCTACGACCCAAAGTCGAAGACTTTAATAAACAAATCTGTATCACACAGAAAAGTCTACATGAGTAGATAAATATGTCTCCCACAGAAATACCTACAAGTTTTGTTCCATCTTTTGATAAATCAAGTTGCACAGGAACCAATCGATAACCCGGACTTATATTCCCGAAGAACAGCCTAAAATTATCAATCAACTCATAATAATCTAAATCGTATGATGGCGAAACTAGATATTATGGAATCACAAAAGATGAGACGAAGATGTTTGTGACTACTTTTTATCTTGCCTATCGGAGAAATTAATATCGAGCCAATCTTAAAATTATACCCAATACGATAGAAATAGCAAGATCAACTACAGAGAAAATAGTTGGGTCTGGCTTCACAATCCCAATGAAGTCTTCAAGTCGTTAACCTACAGGGTCTCGAGAAGAAACCTAAGGTTAAAGGAGAATCGACTCTAGATTATACAACTAGTATCACACAGGAAGTGTGGGGATTAGGTTTCCCGGTTGCTAGAGTTCTCCTTTATATAGTCTTCAAATCAGGGTTTGCAATCAATGCTACCTTGGTAAAAAAGCATTCAATATTCACCGTTAGATGAAAACCTGATTAGATTCAAGCTAATAGCTTTCAACCGTTAGATCAAACTTAGCTTGTTATATACAAATGAAATGCACGTTCATTTAGGTTTGTGTAATCGTACCTAAACGTGTACACCTAGTTGGTTCAACAGTAGTTAACCAAATGGTTAGCCATATGAGCACTTTTATATCAACCATATTCATCTTCACCATAACTAGTTCAAATGACTCAAAATAACTAGTTAGAGAGTTGTTCAATTGCTTAGATCTTATAGAAGTATACAAGACACAATCGAAGCAAAATTGGTTTTGATTCACTCGAATCGATTCATGAACATTATAGCCACGGTTTGAAAATTGCATCCCTTAATACATAAATATTTTAGTTCATGAACAAACCAATTTTAGAAAGTAACACACTTAAGTATGCATACGGGTATGCGTACTTAAGTAACCGGATTTGAGTTTGTTTTGGTTTTCAAACTCAACAGAAATTCACAGACATGAACTTTCCGCTAGTATCCGTACGGGTACGCATACTTCGGTAACCGGACTGAGTTGTTATACTACGGGGGTATAACAACCTCACCCAATATTTCGATTAGCAATCTGTATGGACTAACTCCAATATACTTTCTAGAGAATCAACTAGACAGTCAGACTCAATCTAGAGAAAAGTATATCGAGGAGTTAATATCTCTCTCTTGATTTGATTTTACTCAAGCAAATAGAAATCTGCGAGTCTTTATCAAATACAAGGATAATAAACTTGGATGGTACCAAAGACCAATATCCAAGGATCAATCAATTTCCAATCAACAACCAAAGGTTGGGTTTCACAATTGATCGATACAAACGCACAACCTGTGATATTTCAATTATATAACAAAATATAATGCAGAATAGAAACAACACAGACACCAAAAATTATGTTAACGAGGAAACCGCAAATGCAGAAAACCCCCGGGACCTAGTCCAGATTGAACACCACACTGTATTAAGCCTCTACAAACACTAGCCTACTACAAACTAACTTCAGTCTGGACTGTAGTTGAACCCTAATCAATCTCACACTGATTCAAGGTACAGTTGTGCTCCTTACGTCTATGATCCCAGCATGATATTACGCACTTGATTCCCTTAGCTTATCTCACCCATAACCAAGAGTTGCTACGACCCAAAATCGAAGACTTTAGTAAACAAATTTGTATCACACAGAAAAGTCTACAGGGATAGATAAATCTGTCTCCCACAGATAAACCTAAAAGTTTTGTTCCGTCTTTTGATAAAAATCAAGGTCAACAAGAACCAATTAATAAACCGAACTTATATTCCTGAAGAACAGCCTAGTATTATCAATCACCTCACAATAATCGAAATCGTGTGGTAGCAAAACTAGATACTCACAAACGATGAGACGAAGATGTTTGTGATTTCTTTTTATCTTGCCCTATCGGAGATATAATCTCAAGTCAATTATTCAATTGAACTCGTACGATAGAAAATGGAAAGATCAGATCGCTCAACTACAAGAGAAGTAGTTTCGTCTGGCTTCACAATCCCAATGAAGTCTTTCAGTCGTTAATCGACAGGGTCTCGAGAAGAAACCTACGATCAAAGGAGAATCGACTCTAGCAAACCAACTAGTATCACACAGGAGGTGTGGGAATTAGTTTTGCGCAGTTGCTAGACGTCTCCTTATATAGTTTCCAAATTCAAGGTTTGCAATCTAAGTTACCTTGGTAACAAAGCATTCAATAATCACCGTTAGATGAAAAACATGATTTATCCAAGCTAATATCTTTCAACCGTTAGATAGAAACTTAGCTTGTTACACACAAACGAAATGTATTCATTTAGGTTTGAGTAACCATACCTAAACGTGTACATTGGTTGGTTCAAAAATGGTTGACCATTGGTTAGCCATATGAGTGCTTTCATATTAACCGTATTCATCTTTCTCAAAATCGGTTTGATTCATTTGAATCAATTCATGAACAATATACCCACGGTTTGCAAAGATTGCATTCCTTATAATTTATTGTTTTAAGTCCATGAACTACCGATCTGAGAAATAACTAGCTTGGGTACGCGTACCTTAACTACCGGATTTTGAGTTGGTTTTAGTTTCCAAACTCAGCAGACTTTTTCGGGTTAAAAAGTTCCGCCAGTACGCATACCTAAGGTGACTGATTTTTGAGTTCGTAAACTTCAAACTCAGCAGAATTTCACGGACGTGAATTTCCGCCAGTACGCGTATGGGTACGCGTACCCAACCTGTCTCCTTCACCAATATCGCATGCACACATATGCACGGACTTGGTTTCCGACACATGGATTTATACACTAATGTGCGAACACACTATATGCTTACATCCATAGGTGGTTGCATATTCTCAACTCTACATTTCAATCGTTGAAACATTCTTCTATAATGTTATAACGGTCGTTAGACATAAAAAATCGACTATCGTCATCAACGCTATTTTCAAGATTGAAACGTCATCATGACTTTCGTCATGGGTAAAGATGAAGATGGTTAAAGCAAAAGCTTACCAACACGTATTTCGAGAAAAAGATAGGCGAGTAAAGTCGGCTCGAAATAGCAAATGTGTATGTATGAAAACTATCATACTTATACGACTTTTGTCTCAAGAGTAGGAGATAAAGTAGATAGACTTTTGAGTTACAAGATGAGTTCAAGTATCCACACCTTTTGGTCGGATGAAGTTCCACTGGTTCCTTGAGTAGTTCTTCGTCTTTGCAAGATAATCGCCATGGAGTCTGGAGCTCAACTATTCCTAACTATCCTAGACCGAGACTTAGTCATAAGTATACTAGAAATCAAGACATATAGTTTTGATCACTAATATTGACAAACATTCTTGAGATAGAAACGCATGCGAGTTCGACCGAGCAATGCTCTAACAATCTCCCCCTTTGTCAATTTTAGTGACAAAACTATCAATACATATGGATTACAAAATAAATAAAACTTTGTAGCTTATCGTCCACATGCTTGATCTCCTTAGTGCTTCAACGTTACTTGAAAACTTCGTCTTTTCCAAGTACTCCCATGATTCCATAGATGTTCAATTCAGCATCATAGTTGTTGAAGTTTCGTAGCCATAACAATGAGAAAACAAAAGCTCTCGATCATTGTTATACAGTGTCATAGTATTATTACAAAGCATCAAAGTTCTCATATCATAACTTCGACAACAATACTATGGTGATATGTATCACTCCCCCTTAGTCAATACTTTCGTATCAACATGAAAACCACTTCCCCTTACATAATGACCCGTAAAGCACGTAAATCATTTGTATTTGTAGTGTGAACTACACATTAATTCTCCCTCTTTTTGTCAATAAAATTGACAAAGGTACGAAAACGGGATCCTAATGAAATTTCCA
The DNA here is from genome assembly GCF_003573695.1 of Papaver somniferum. NCBI lineage: Eukaryota > Viridiplantae > Streptophyta > Magnoliopsida > Ranunculales > Papaveraceae > Papaver > Papaver somniferum. The sequence continues at coordinate 162,702,845 of NC_039363.1, read as the reverse complement.
CGAAGACGCGTCAAGACCAAAGAAAAGTACATATTAACTTGTTTAGATGCAATCATAAAGCCTAGGATAAATGCATTCATCAAGGAGTTTATAAAGATACAAGATAACTCCTAAATAATTCCACAGCCACACTCCCCACAAAGATATGGATATTAAGCGCAAGTTCAAAAGAACTCTCCCCCATTTGATGTCATTCCCAAGAGAACAACAAGAGCGACCTTTCTTTTTCAAGAAAAGAAGGATTTTATTGGACACCAAAAACCATAAAAATGATTTTCTATATCCAAAATTCTCAATTAAACTAACCACAAGAGAAATCATGATTAATTTAATCGGAATACAAACCAAAATAACCACAAACGAATCTATGATTAATCTAGTTGGAAATGCTCGAATAAGAAAGCTTACGGAGCTACGACTAAGTTCACCATAAAAGAATGATTAACTTAATCGTCTTATGCTCAACACAAGAAAAACTTATGGAGCATTGCAGTATACACATAAAATATGGATCAGGGAATGATCAATACTGCGGCATATACAAGGATTCATTCTATTTTCCATCACTATTTGCACAATGACATACAATAGACATCATCCTTGTAAAAAAAAGATTTTAACCTATCTTCCATCAGTAATTGACATAATAGGCTTAACTTTTGTTTGTCAAAAGTTCATCGATCTTGTATCAATACTCGCATATCGACATATAAAAGAGATAAGTTTTGACATCATATGGGACAATAATAGTTCACGGACGCAAACACACATATCCCATAACATATTGCAATATATAAAACCATAAAGATTAATACTGCAAAAATCATCTTCCAAACAATTTTTTAGAACTTTAAATAAATAAACCTAAAAAATAAAGATGAAAAAAACTATGGAATAACTATGTGTACTCACAATAATGGTTATTCCAAACTCAAGTTATCCTTACTAAAATATAAGAAATAAATTCTCATAAGAAGACTTTCTAGACATTATAGAGAGATTTATTCAAGACTAGCTATCAGATTTCGAACACTTGTTAGTTCTTCCTTAGCCTCCTTCAGCTTGATCCTCACGAACTCGAGATTCTTTTTAGCGATCACGAACTGTTTACGTAGAACTTCAAAATCTTGGAGAAGATTTCCAACCAGTTGCTGTGATAATTGAACTGGTTTCTGGTCTACATGATCAATTGCATGATAACAGTTTATAAGAACGGGGTTCTCATAAAACTCAGCAATGTTGTTTCTTTCATCATCCTCTTTGCACCCTTTCTTAGTTTGCATCATTATCTCTTGAGAGACTATTCCGTTCCCGATCTTGTATATACCAAGAAAATATTCATGATATATTTAGATATGTATATGTACGAGATACATATAGTAAAACCCTAAGGTTACCCTCTTAGAAGTCGGTAATGGGCCAAGTATGCAAATGCTCACAGTAGAGAAGCCTAATGGAGGCTTTGTCAAGGTGCAACAAGAGAGAGAACACTGAAAGGTTCAGTGTTTCAACAAAGCATGATTTTCTCAAGAGATTTTATGGGTCAGCTATGCTTGAAACGAAAGCTAGAGTAGGATTCTACTTAGAAGGCGTTAATTTAAAGAACCAAACGAATAATTACAACAACCATTTTTGTCAAGATGAGTGCATCTTGAACTTTATGTGCATCCTCATGAGGATGAAGAGAGGATGTACAGAAAGACTGGTCAAGTTGTAGACGAAGCATGCAATTCATCATCGTTTTCTTTCTCTGACTCAACAAAAGGATTAATTTCAAGAGAATTATTACAAGGAGAATAATACATACTTAAAGATGCTTTCTTCCTTAATTTTTTGACATACCTGAAGATGCTTTCTTCTTTATTTATACTGGTTCTTAAATCGGAAGCATGATTGTTGATGTGAATGTGATCGAAACCCGATATTTTTGACTCTGTGTGATCCTTGCCACCAGATGACATTGCTTTATTTCTTTGACGTCCTTTTCTATTTACTGAGACATCAAAATTCGTAGATTTCCATATGACATTATTTCCTCTATGAATGTCAAAAGAGTCAGTGTCATACATATAACTAAGAGAGGAATTATCATAGTGCTCTTCTGGATTCGAGACTATGTTGTTTTCAGCATGGAGAGAGACCGACTTGATTACTTCCTTGGACATCCATATAAGAATGTTATGAAGTTTTTCATTCCTTATCCTAAAAATAAATTTCTGTTCAACGTGACCCTTGTTTCTACAATAGTAACAAATGAAAGGAATGTTTTTAACGGCTCTCCTACGCCTTGTCTTTGAAGAATGACAATATTTGTTTACCGAAACATCAGTTATAACAGATGAATTTTCACATGGCATGTTGTTATTGGCACAAACAAAATTGATCTTCCCAGTGTTAGGAGTGTCTATTCCTTTATAGCCCGTACCACGTGTATCACGACGTTCTTTACATGCTCCTATAATGGAAGATAATTTTGTAGAGCTAGTGTTGAATCTTCTCAGATTCTCTTCTAGCGATTTTGCCTTGTTAACAGCTGTAGAGAGATCATTCTTCAGTTGTTTTTCCTTGGCAAGAAAAAGGAATTCTCTGTCGTTATAGTATTTCCGTTAAGAGTCATACTTTGCCTCAGATTCAGCAAGTCTTTCTTTCAACACACACAAACTCTTCTGAAGGTTTTCACATTCAGTAATATTTGAATGGACTTCTTCATTACGATCTTTAAGGATGGATTGTAGAAGTTTATAACCACTGTCATATCCTTTAAAGAGTTTTTTAAGTTTCCTATTTTCACGACAGAGAGGAAACAGATATTCTGCCAGATAGGAAGTAGATACTTTTTTTTATGATATCGTCAAAGAGTATGATATATTGTGAGACTTCTTCATCAATACTCGGTCCCTCGTCTGAGTCACTTTCATCAGAAAGTTCATCCAATTGATCATCTAGGCGGTTTTCCCAGTTGACATAGGTTTCTGACTGAGGGAGAGATATGAGAGAATTCTTAGAAGTCTCAGAAATCTGGACAGTATCGAGAGGATTCTGATCTGGTTTTGTGCAGTCAGAGATATTACTATTTTCCATAGAGTCAGATTGCTACAAACAAAGACTTTTAAGGTCTTGAACGTGTTTGCCTGCTCTGAAACCAATTGAAAATGCGGGGGTATAACAACCTCACCCAATATTTCGATTAGGAATCTGTATGGACTAACTCCAATATACTTCTAGAGAATCAACTAGACAGTCAGACTCAATCTAGATAAAAGTACATCGAGGAGTTAATATCTCTCTCTTGATTTGATTTTACTCAAGCAAATAGAAATCTGCGAGTCTTTATCAAATAAAAGGATAATAAACTTGGATGGTACCAAAGACCAATATCCAAGGATCAATCAATTTCCAATCAACAACCAAAGGTTGGATTTCACAATTGATCGATACAAACGCACAACCTGTGATATTTCAATTATATAACAAAATATAATGCAGAATAGAAATAACACAGACACCAAAAATTATGTTAACGAGGAAACCGCAAATGCAGAAAAACCCCGGGACCTAGTCCATATTGAACACCACACTGTATTAAGCCGCTACAAACACTATCCTACTACAAAATAACTTCAGTCTGGACTGTAGTTGAAACCTAATCAATCTCACACTGATTCAAGGTACAGTTGCGCTCCTTACGTCTATGATCCCAGCAGGACACACACTTGATTCCCTTAGCTGATCTCACCCACAACCAAGAGTTGCTACGACCCAAAGTCGAAGACTTTAGTAAACAAATTTGTATCACACAGAAAAGTCTACAAGGATAGATAAATCTGTCTCCCATAGATAAACCTAAAAGTTTTGTTCCGTCTTTTGATAAAAATCAAGGTGAACAAGAACCAATTGATAAACCAGACTTATATTCCCGAAGAACAACCTAGTATTATCAATCACCTCACAATAATCGAAATCGCATGGTAGCGAAACTAGATACTCACAAACGATGAGACGAAGATGTTTGTGATTTCTTTTTATCTTGCCCTATCGGAGATATAATCTCATGTCAATTATTCAATTGAACTCGTACGATAGAAAATGGCAAGATCAGATCGCTCAACTACAAGAGAAGTAGTTTCGTATGGCTTCACAATCCCAATGAAGTCTTTCAGTCGTTAATCGACAGGGTCTCGAGAAGAAACCTACGATCAAAGGAGAATCGACTCTAGCAAACCAACAAGTATCACACAGGAGGTGTGGGAATTAGTTTTGCGCAGTTGCTAGACGTCTCCTTATATAGTTTTCAAATCAAGGTTTGCAATCTAAGTTATCTTGGTAACAAAGCATTCAGTAATCACCGTTAGATGAAAAACATGATTTATCCAAGCTAATATCTTTCAACCGTTAGATAGAAACTTAGCTTGTCACACACAAACGAAATGTATTCATTTAGGTTTGAGTAACCATACCTAAACGTGTACATTGGTTGGTTCACAAATGGTTGACCAATGGTTAGCCATATGAGTGCTTTCATATTAACCGTATTCATCTTTCTCATAACTAGTTCAAATGACTCATAAGAACTAGTTCAAGAGTTGTTCAATTGCTTAGGTCTTTATACATAGACACAATTGAAACAAAATCGGTTTGATTCATTTGAATCAATTCATGAACAATATACCCACGGTTTGCAAAGATTACATTCCTTATGATTTATTGTTTTAAGTCCATGAACTACCGATCTGAGAAATAACTAGCTTGGGTACGCGTACCTTAACTACCGGATTTTGAGTTGGTTTTAGTTTCCAAACTCAGCAGACTTTTTCGGGTTAAAAAGTTCCGCCAGTACACGTACCTAAGGTGACTGGTTTTTGAGTTCGTAAACTTCAAACTCAGCAGAATTTCACGGACGTGAATTTCCGCCAGTACGCGTACGGGTACGCGTACCCAACCTGTCTCCTTCACCAATACCGCATGCACACATATGCACGCACTTGGTTTCCGACACATGGATTTATACACTAATGTGCGAACACACTATATGCTTACATCCATAGGTGGTTGCATATTCTCAACTCTACATTTCAATGGTTGAAATATTCTTCTATAATGTTATAACGGTCGTTAGACATAAAGAATCGACTATCGTCATCAACGCTATTTTCAAGATTGAAACGTCATCATGACTTTCGTCATGGGTAAAAATGAAGATGGTTAAAGCAAAAGCTTACCAACACGTATTTCGAGAAAAAGATAGGCGAGTAAACTCGGCTCGAAATAGCAAATGTGTGTGTATGAAAACTATCATACTTATACGACTTTTGTCTCAAGAGTAGGAGATAGAGTAGATAGACTTTTGAGTGACAAGATGAGTTCAAGTCTCCACATACCTTTTGGTCGGATGAAGTTCCACTGGTTCCTTGAGTAGTTCTTCGTCTTTGGAAGATAATCGCCATGGAGTCTGGAGCTCAACTATTCCTAACTATCCTAGACCGAGACTTGGTCATAAGTATACTAGAAATCAAGACATATAGTTTTGATTACTAATATTGACATACATGCTTGAGATAGCAACGCATGCGAGTTCGACCGAGCAATGCTCTAACACAAAGGATTCACGTACGCACAACTCATACCCTATAGAAGGCTGAATTGTCAGTTTTAACCTTCTTTTATTGATTAACCATGGAAGACCTTTCCAATATCAATTAGATATGGAAAAATTCCAATCTTGCAAAACCAGACAAAGCTCAAAAAAGAAAAGAAAACAAATTTAAAACCATTTTTCTTTTTCAAAAACCTGTGATATGCAAAATCTTTTCTCTTTTAATCAGGCACATGAGACAAGATGCACTAACCAACACAATTTAAGTTGTGTTGGGATGAACAATATCTGTCCATCACATCCCTTTTGATCGGAATTCATAGAACCCCGTTTCTCATAGTTTTTAGACCATAACTTTCTTTCCAATGGTCTTGTCTTATCCTTGGAAACTAACTTCTTTGACGAAGATAAAATCTTACATACCTCTGCGGTCTTTTGAACAAGTTTAAGCTTGTTTGCCAATCGATTTTCTCTTCGTTGAAGTTTGTTGACATGTCTCAATTTATGTTTGTACTTGTAACACTTTGATAGTTCATGACCCTTGAGTGAACAATATGAGCATGTCAACCTAGAATATGATTTAGGTACCCGAGATGTGCAACCTAGAATGTCAATTTTTTCTTCCAGATTGGTTGAGTTCTCTTATGAAAGAATATCAAAATTGATGTATGTATTGCTACAATTATCAAAATCAATATTTTCACACAAAAGTGCAACACTTGATTTTTCGTCTTCACTAGAATCATAGTTGCTAGACATTTCATCAAGAGTTGCAGCAAGACCTTTGTTCCCAATGTATTTTTTACGATTTGGACACTCATTTGCAAAATGACCAAAACCTTTACACTTAAAGCACTGAGGCATATCCTCGTCATCAGTCTCATCATTATCTCTGTTTTTAGGAGGAACACGATTATAAGGCTTAACTGATGACTTGGATTAATATCTGGAGAACAGTTTACTTCTTTTCAAAAGAAGATCCCTAAAATGTCTTGTGATCATCGAGACTGACTTGTCAAGATCTTCTTCTGATGAATCAGCCTCAGAAAGATCATCTTCAGAGATGCAGACACCTTTACTTTTATCAAGTAGTTTGGCGTTCTTTTGTGCTTTGAAAACAGCATCCTTTCCAGATTTGGATGTATGCTCATGATCAAAGATCTTTAACTTCCCAACCAGAGTGTTTCTGGAAAGCGTTGCGAGATTATTTCCTTCAACGATGGCATGCTTCTTAGAATCGTATTTGGATGGCAGCAATCTGAGAATTTTCATCAATGTCCTTTTCAGGAATAGTCTTACCCAATGCAAAAGATGCATTAACAATTTCAGAAACTTTGTGATTAAACTCATCAAATGTTTCTTCATCTGCCATACGAAGGTTTTCCCAATCAGAATTTAGGTTTTGAAGCCTAGGTTCCTTTTCGCTAGTATTCCCTTCAAATACGGTTTCTAAGATATCTCAGGCTTCTTTAGACTTTGTGCACGTAGTCACATGATACTGAAGATCTGGGGTAATGGCATGTATGATAACATTTAAGCCGTCAGAATTTTTCTTTGCAGTAAGGATTTATCCTAGACTATATCTACCAATATCCTTAGGTATAGATACATCGCCTTCTGTATTTACCGGATGATCATAGCCGTTAACAACATATACCCATGTTTGAAAATCACGAGCTTGAAGAAAAACATGCATAGCGATTTTCCACCATAAGTAGTTTGAGTCATTGAACACTGGTGGTACGTTTATGGAGATAGAATTCCTATCCATAGAGTCAGATCGCTGCAAACATAGACTTATAAGGTTTTTAAACGTGTTTTCCTGCTCTGATACCAATTAAAAAAGCGGGGGTCTAACAACCACACCCGATATTTCGCTTAGCAATCTGTATGGACAAACTCCAATATACTTTTAAGAGAATCAACTAGACAATCAGACTCAATCTTATAGAAAGTATATCAAGAGTTATATCTCAATTTCTCGATTCAATACTTTACTCAAGCAAATAGAAATCTACGGGTCTAATTGTGAAAAAGCGTGGGTCTAACAACACCACCCAATATTTTGCTTAGCAATCTGTATGGACTAACTCCGAAATACTTTCTAGAGAATCAACTAGACAGTCAGACTCAATCTAGGTAAAAGTATATCAAGTAGTTAATATCTCTCTCTTTTTTTGATTTACTTAAGCTACTAGAAATCAACGAGTCTTTAATCAAGTACAATGAATAACTTGGATGGTACCAAAGACCAATATCCGGGGATCAATCAATGACAATAAACAACCAAAGGTTGGATTACTCTAATTGATAATCTAACGCACAACCTGTATTATTTCAATTATAAAGATAAAACAATATAATGCGGAAATTGAAATAACACAGACACCGGAAATTTTGTTAACGAGGAAACCGCAAATGCAAAAAAACCCTGGGACTTAGTCCAGATTGAACACACACTGTATTAAGCCGCTACAGACACTAGCCTACTCCAAGCTAACTTCAGACTGGACTGTAGTTGAACCCCAATCAGTCTCCCACTGATCTAAGGTACAGTTGTACTCCCTACGCCTCTGATCCCAGCTGGATACTGCACACTTGATTCCCTTAGCTGATCTCACCCACAACTAAGAGTTGCTACGACCCAAAGTCGAAGACTTGATGATAAACAAATCTGTCTCACACAGACAAGTCTATCAAATGATTAATCTGTCTCCCACAGATAAACCCTAAAAGGTTTTGTTCTATCTTTTGATAATAATCAAGGTGAGAAAGAACCAATTGATAATCTGGTCTTATATTCCCGAAGAACATCCTAGAGTTATCAATCACCTCACAACAATCTTAATCGTATGGTAGCGAAACAAGATGTTGCGGAATCACAAACAATGAGACGAAGATGTTTGTGATTACTTTTTATATCTTGCCTATCAGAGATATCAATCTCAAGCTAATCAATATGATTGTACTCGTACGATAGAAGATGCAAGATCAGATCACACAACCACGATAAAGTAGTATCGGTATGGCTTCACAATCCCAATGAAGTCTTTAAGTCGTTAACCTGGTTTTAGAAGAAGAAAACCAAAGGTTAAAGGAGAACCGACTCTAGCAAACTAGTATCACATGTAAGGTGTGGGGATTAGTTTTCCATTGATGCTAGATGTCCCCTTATATAGTCTTTCAAATCAGGGTTTGCCATTAAGTTACATTGGTAACAAAGCAATCAATATCCACCGTTAGATGAAAACCTGATTTAGATTCAAGCTAATATTCCTCAACTGTTAGATCGAAAACTTAGTTTGTTACACACAGTTGAAATGCACGCTTCTAGGTTTGTTAATCGTACCCAAACGTATGCACTTGTTGGTTCAATAATAGTTAACCAAAAGGTTAGCCATATGAGCATTTCATATCAACCATGTTCTCATAACTAGTTCACATGACTCAAATGAAATAGTTAGATAGTTGTTCAATTGCAAGGAATTCTTATGTAACTACACAAGACACAATTGAAGCAAAGATGATTTGATTCAATTGAATCGGTTCATGAACTTTTATAACCACGATTTGCGAACTGCATTCCTTAGTCTTTTAAAGTTTAAGTTCAGAAATCATCTTCAGATATATAACCTTCTTAAGTTCGCAGACTTGGTTCGCGGACTTAAGTTACCGGGCAGAGTTTACAAACTCCAATAGAAATTCTCGGGATGAGAACTTCGCCGGTTCGCGGACTGGGTTCGTGGACTTAGCTTCACACACTAGTTTTTCAACTCCAGCAGAAATTCTCGGGTTTGAGAACTTCGGCAGTTCGCGGACTTGTCTCACGCCATTCTTCCGGTTCTCTTGATCAACAAAGTTCGCAAACTTTGGTTCAAGGAATAGGACTTATACATAAATGTTTTTCCACAACAATGCTTATGTCCACCATTGGTTATGTAATCTAAACTTTCATTCCAATCATTGAAACATTCTTATAGGACGTTATATAGTTGTTACACCATTTATCGTCAAAGAAATTTTCAAAGTGATTGAAACATATCATGACTTTCGTCACTAGGTAAAGATAAACTTGGTCGAAGCGAAAAGCTTGCCAACACATATTTCGAGATATAGATAGGCGAGATATACTCGGCTCGAAATACCAAATGTGTACAATCAAAGTCTATATATAGCATACGACTTTTTGTCTCAAGAAATATGAGATAGAATAGATAGAATTTTGAGTGATAGATAAGTTCAAGTCTTCACATACCTTTTTGTCGAGAAGTTACACCAGTTCCTTGAGTAGTTCTTCTTCTTGTATGATGAATCGCCATGAAGTCCTTGAGCTCAACTACACTTTCTATCCTAGTCCAAGACTTATCTATAGTAGACTATAAATCAAGACTTATAGTTTTGATCACTAACATTGACAAACATGCTTGAGATAGCAACGCATGCGAGTTCGACCGAGCAATGCTCTAACAATCTCCCCCTTTGTCAATTTTAGTGACAAAACTATCAATACATATGGAATACAAAAAAGATAATGAAAGTTTAGTAGCTCCTATTCCACATGTCTAATCTTCAACGTTTCTCGAAATCTTCGTCATTTCCAAGTACTCTAATGATACCAAAGGTTGTAAGTTTAGCATCACCATTGTTGAAGATCCGTAGCTATAACAATGAGAAAACATAATTCTCGATCATTGTTATACAATGTCATAGTATTATTACACAGTGTCAAAGTTCAATTGTTTCAGAACTTCAACAATAATACTGTGATGATATGTATCAATCCTCCTTAGTCAATACTCCATCTCACATGGAAACCACTCCCCCTTACATAATGATCCGAAAACCATATGTATTTGTAGTGTGAACTACATATCAATTCTCCCCATTTTTGTCAATAAAATTGGCAAAGGTACAAGAACGGGATCATAATGAAATTTCCGTAAGAGACATTTCATGACTAAAAGAAAAAATACATACCAACTAATTTAGATGCAATCATAAAGCCGAAGCTAAATGCATTCATCAAGGAGTTTAAAGATACAAGATAACCCCTCTAAAATTCCACAGCCGCACAACCCTCAAGATATGACCATTAAGCACAAGTTCAAAAGAACTCTCCCCCATTTGATGTCATTCCTGAAAGAACAACAACGAGCGACCTTAATTTCAAAAGAAAAGAAGGATTTTTATTGGACACCAAAACCATAAAAATGATTTTTATATCCAAAAAATCAATCAAATTAATCACAAGTAAACCCAAGATTAATTTAATCGGAATACACAACCAAATTAAATACAAAAAGTGCTCAATTTAATTGATTGTGCTAAACATAAGTAAACTTACAGACCTACGACTAAGTTTAACCATAAGGAATGATTAGCTTAACCGTTCATATACTCAACACAAGAAAAACTTATGGAGTAATAATTAAATAACCAAAAGATGATTAATTTAGTTCATAATGCTCGACATATAGTATCTTACGGAGCAACAACAAAGCCAATCAAAAATAATCAACTTGGTTGTTTAGTGCTCAACATAAGACACATTACGGATCCTCACAGTATTACATAAAATATGGATCAGTAAAGATCAATACTGTGGAATACACAAGGATTCATTCTATCTTCCATCACTATTCGCATAACGACATTCAATAGACATAATCTTTGCAAAAAAAAGATTTTAACTTATCTTCCATCAAAGATTGACAATATAGGCTTAACTTTTCTATTTGTCAAAAGTCTATTCATTATTTAACCAATACATGAATATCAATCACAAACGACTTTACTTTTGACAAGGTATGGGACAAACATAGTTCACGGACGTAAACACCAATATCCCATAACGAGTTGCAATATAACAAATCATAAAGATTAGATACTGCAAAAACATCATCCTCCAAATATTTTTAGAATTTCAAACCAAAAACCTAGAAAAGAACAAGAAGATGAAAAATAATAGCTATGTGTAGTCACAATAATGGCTATTTCAAACTCTAGTAATCCTTCTCAAAAACAAGAATAAATTCTCATAAGAAGTTTCATAGGCATCAAGACAAACTCGTAATGCACATACAAGGTAATTTGTCCTTATAGGGTAGAATCAATCTTTTTCGCATGGATTTACACCAATAACAGCTACCAAAGGCGTATAAAAAGTTTTTCTTAACAAAGAAGAACATACAAAGTCAATAACGACTATGCACCATAGTTCACAAAGGATGACTGTGAACATTCAAGAATTCCATAGCACTGCGTACTACTTTCCATTCTTGAACTTCCTTCTTTGTGATTCACCAAAAACATTCTTGTAAAAGCTACAAATTAGCTTAGAAGAGTAGTGCTCCAAGAATCCATGTGCGCAAGTTCAAGAGAAGTGGAACAAGTGCAACGAAACGGAGCAAAATACTCAAAAACAAGAGACAAGACAAATACCGATATTAACTCATCCGAATTCAAGGTTTCTCATCTCCATTTTGAATAGAATTCAAAGAGGAAGAGAGTGAAAAAATAATAAGGTCAATCCGAGTTCGGACGAAGAAGTTACGGCCAAAACAAGTTTACCGAATATCGACGTCAAGTATGCATACGGGTTTGCAGACGAATTTTCGTATCCTGGAGCAGTATGCAGATGGGGTTTGCGAACTTAAACCCCTGGATTTTGGTTTTAAATGATGTTATGCATATTTGGTAAGTGTACCATGAAGTCCAAATATCCCGAACTATTATTTTCAAACCTAAACATTTAAGAACCTTAAACACAAATCAAGTTAGGTAGAAAAGAACGATAAGAAAGGTATGTGAATCATTATAAGTTCTCTAAGCAAATAAAAGCACAAATCTTGCTCAAATTTATAGACATACCTTTTAGATAAATCCAGTTGAATTCTACAGCCTTGCCAAGCATAATCTGTGCGCCCCAATTTTCGTGCTTCCCTCACCGTATACATAATAGGGCATTCCTTGGTGAGGATACACTTATAACACATTCAAGTTGTGTTGAGGTGAACAATGTCTTTCTCACCACAAGTGACTTTTGAATTATCATGAAAGAGATCGCTTTTAGAACCTTTCACATCCAAATCCATCTTCCCAAAGAACTCTTTAAGTTCCAGCATCATGGATACAACTTTCTCCATAGTCATGGAACTTTCTGGGAGATCATTCCTTTTCACACTCAAAACATCATTGATTTTCTTTGGTATCCACTTTTGAGTGCGTTTAGGAACGACCGAAACCTTCTTCCCATTACTCTCTTCAAGATTTTCCGGAAGAGAATTGGATTGACTATTCTTTTGCAATTTAGTCTTTCTCCAATTGGGAGCATCAGATCTTGTCTTCGTCTTTACGAAGTTATCCTTTTGATAACCATTACGATTGTGAAAAGGATTCGTATGACGTTTATAGGCAAATTTAGGCTTGTCACAGCACTAATTCCTTTGCCTAAAGGTTGGACAGTTACAACCTGTAACGTTAAGAGGATTAGTATTAACGTATGATCTTGGTTTCAACTTCTTATGAAGTTTCTCATTTTTTATACGGAAGCGACATCTCCTTTCCAGATGACCTTTATTTCCGCAATAGTGGCAAACATAAGGAATGTTCTTACCTCGATTTGTATGTGCTGACTTTGGAGGTTGATATACTTTGCTCGATTTGTATGTTCTTTCGAACCTTAACTACCGGTAAAGGTATTTCACTTTTGCCATCAGTGGAAACCTTTTGTTGAGAAGAATCACTAGCCTTAACAAATTTTACCTCTTTGCTAATACTTGGAGCATCTATTCCCTTATAGCCCAATCCTCGTGTATCACGATGATTTTTACTTGCTCCTAGCATAGTGGTTAATTTGCTTGAACTAGTATTGAACTTTTTCAAGTCATCTTCCAACATCTTGATTTTATCAAGAGCAGTAGCTAAATCAGCCTCAAGAAGTTTTTCTCTGGCGAGACAAACACTTTCTCTGTCATCAAAACTAATTTGTTGAGAGTTAAACCTTGCTTTAGATTCTGCAAGTTTCTCTTCCAACAAAAAGTACTTTTGATAAAGATTATCACATTCAAGTGACATCATACGTAGGTGTTCCTCAGAATCCTTGAGGATCGATTCGTTAGACCGATTCAAAAAATAAACACCTGCATAACATCTTCTCAATTTCTTGTTTTCTCGACAGAGAGGAGTCAGAAGAGGTGAGACATGAGAAGTTGTAATCTTCTTCATGTTCCACGAATCCAAAAACTTAACATACTCTGAGACTTCCTCATCAACATCTCTATCAATATCTGAATCACCTTCATCAGAAAGTTCATTCAACTATTCTTCTAGGAGATTTTCCCAATCAACAGTTTTTACATCAAGAGAATGTTTAGATATTGACTTAGATGTGACAGTTCTCTCAGGTGAATCCAAGCTTTTAGAATCATCTGGTAATTTTTGAACTGGTACGTTATTAGAGATAAACTCATCCATAATCAGATCGCTACAAACACAGACTTGTAAGGTCTTTAATGTGTTTGCCTGCTCTGATACCAATTAAAAAAACGGGGGTCTAACAACACCACCCAATATTTCGCTTAGCAATCTGTATGGAATAACTCTGAAATACTTTCTAGAGAATCAACTAGACAGTCAGACTCAATCTAAGTAAAAGTATCTCAAGGAGTTAATATCTCTCTCTCTTGTTTTGATTTACTCAAGCTAAAAGAAATCAACGAGTCTTTAATCAAACAGAAGGAATAACTTGGATAGTACCAAAGACCAATATCCAAGGATCAATCAATGACAATCAACAACCAAAGGTTGGATTACTATAATTGATGATCTAATGCACAACCTGTATTATTTCAATTATAAAGATAAAACAATATAATGCAGAAATTGAAATAACACAGACACCAGAAATTTTGTTAACGAGGAAACCGCAAATGCAAAAAAACCCCGGGACCTAGTCCAGTTTGAACACACACTGTATTAAGCCGCTACAGACACTAGTCTACTCCAAGCTAACTTTGGACTGGACTGTAGTTGAACCCCAATCAGTCTCCCGCTGATCCAAGATACAGTTGTACTCCCTACGCATTTGATCCCAACGGGATACTGCGCACTTGATTCCCTTAGCTGATCTCACCCACAACTTAGAGTTGCTACGACCCAAAGTCAAAGACTTGATGATAAACAAATCTGTCTCACACAGACAAGTCTACCGAAGGATTAATCTGTCTCCCACAGATAAACCCTAAAAGGTTTTGTTCCGTCTTTTGATAATAATCAAGGTGAACATGAACCAATTGATAATCCGGTCTTATATTCCCGAAGAACAACCTAGAGTTATCAATCACCTCACAACAATCTTAATCATATGGTAGCGAAACAAGATGTTGCGGAATCACAAACAATGAGACGATGTTTGTGATTACTTTTTATATCTTGCCTATCAGAGATATCAATCTCAAGCCAATCAATATGATTGTACTCGTACGATAGAAGATGCAAGATCAGATCACACAACTACGATAAAGTAGTATCGGTATGGATTCACAATCCCAATGAAGTCTTTAAGTCGTTAACCTGGTTTTAGAAGAAGAAAATCAAAGGTTAAAGGAGAACCGACTCTAGCACGCAAACTAGTATCACACGTAAGGTGT
This sequence comes from Papaver somniferum, assembly GCF_003573695.1. NCBI lineage: Eukaryota > Viridiplantae > Streptophyta > Magnoliopsida > Ranunculales > Papaveraceae > Papaver > Papaver somniferum. Next base: position 162,687,602 of record NC_039363.1, on the reverse strand, counting down.
GGGGATTAGTTTTGCATTGATGTTAGATGTCCACTTATATAGTCTTTTAAATCAGGGTTTGCCATTAAGTTACCTTGGTAACAAAGCAATCAATATCCACCGTTAGATGAAAACCTGATTTAGATTCAAGCTAATATTTCTCAACCGTTAGATCGAAAACTTAGCTAAATGCACGCTTCTAGGTTTGTTAACCCTACCCAAACGTATGCACTTGTTGGTTCAATAATGGTTCAATAATAGTAATTCGTCGAATTGAGCAATACTTGCTCAGTTGCTCTAATATTGATCCAGCTATCAATATTCAGTAATTCATCGAATCAATGCTCAGTTGCTCGAATTTACAATATTTGCTCAGACGAGCAATATCTAAGAACTTTACGTCTAACATGTTCAACCCATGAATCATTGAGCATTCGTCACTCATGCTCGATTCAAACTCTAATAAGTCAACAACTGACTAATCAAATACACCTATGCGTTGCAGACTCCACGTTCGTGAGACATCAATCACGTCACATGGGGGGATATTACTTAGGGTTTTGGTCCGGTGGCCTACAACACGTGTGTTCATCTACGATGAGAAATGTGAGTAAGTCGTGCAAACGGTTGAAGGAGTTAGCAAAGTAGTGGGTGAACGGTTAATCAAGTCGTTGCACGACATCTACACGTTTATTGTTATTATTCTTTGATTTAGTATTATTATTTAGCAAATAATATATAAATTAATGAAGATATTTTCGTTTTTATTATGTAAGTAATTTTTTATTTTAGTATTTTATTAGTTTAGAAAATACCTATTAGATAAGGTAATAAGTATTATTGATAGTTAAAGAAAATATATAGTTATTAATTTGGTAAGGAGTTATCTATATAAACAAATATTAAGGCTGGGTTTTGTAATGCTTTTATTTTTCCAAAAACACTTTCAAAATCTATATATGTCAATAATTTTTTTTATCTTACTTTTTATAAACTATTTAATTATTATCTTTTTGAATACAATTATTTAACAGAAGAGGGTTTAGTTGGTAACCGAGCAACAAGCTGGGCACCAACCCTTTCTGAATAGCAACACCCAATCTATGGAAAATAAAACTACCAAGACCACTACCAGCGTCATGACTAACAATACAATTCTTCAGACGCTTGAAAAAATAAATAGTATCATCACTAAGTTCTCCTAAGGTAGTGAAAGCTAGCACACCCAAACCATAACCATGCAAAGTACACACATCCAAATATTTAGAACGTTTACGCGCGATTGCTTTAGAAATAGCTTGGCCTGGGACGAAAGCGCGAACACCATCACCAGTAAAAGGATTGTATTGTTAGTGAAATTGATGTTTGGTAAAAAGAAATCAAAGTGCTTTTTACCCAAAGCACTTCCCAAATTCCTCAATTTTTAAAAGCCGGGGAGGAGGAGCTTTTAAAAGCTACAAAAACATAAGCTTTGGTCCCACCAAAATTTAATGCTTGATTTATCCTTTTTGTCCCTATTTTATTTTACAAATGACAACAATTACCCTTAAATATAATATGCAATCAATTTTTTATTTCTTATATTTTAATCTTTGAATATTATCATATTTTATTTTCAAATTATTTTATGATACCATTTCATTTAATTAGTCAAAAATAAAAACTAATATTAAATAATTACTTAATTTTAGTTTGATTTTTTGTTTGAAATATATATATTTATATATTAAAAAATGGTTAAGTAAAATAATTTTTTTTAACAATCACAATAATAGTCACAATTAATAAATTTAATATTTTATATATTTATATTTAATAGTAAAACAATTAATTATTTTTATATCTAATGAAATTGAATAAAATTATTTTCAGAGATATGTCTGTTTTTGTCATTTTCCACAACAAAAATGGTTGAATATGATATTTTAACAAACACACTTTAATTGATTTTTTAATAGGCTTTAACTTTAATTAATATTTTATCAAACATCTAACTATTTTTTTCTCACAACATAGCACAACAACGCACATCAGAAAAGTGCTTTTATAAAAGCCACACCAATATCAAACTAAGTCTAAGAATAAAAAATTTTGATTAATGAAAAATAATATTTTTCGTTGAGAAGGATATCTCGAAAACACGTGATTTTAGAATTAATTTTGTTTCGCGCTTCCGCCCTACATGAGTAAACTCTCACCCACAAGGTCTTCATACAAAAGATCGTTTAGTTCCCGCGGCTTCATTTGTTATAAACATAAAAGACTGCATAATATTTGCTTTTGTAAATGATTAATTTTATAAAGTTCGAAATATGTAAATCTTATAAATAAATAAATAAATAAATTATACTAGATTGAAAGAACTTGCAGTCAGCTATGGCTTCAAGCTCATTCTTTATTATTTTCTTTTTTTTCGAAGCTTTGTATGCAGCAGCATCACATCTTCTCGGGAAGGTCCAATCTGCATCTATCCAATCCGCAAGCGGAGTTTTGCACAATCTAAGGTTTGAATTGGCCATCCCTCATTATTAAACTTTTTCCTTTTGCATTGTTCTTTTTATTTTTTGCCACATTGGAGTGAATTAAGACAATATAGGAGGAAGTTGGGTGCTGTGCAAAATGTCATCCTTTTTACGTTCATATGCACAGTGATTAATTTAGAAGGTTATTATTGGGGCGTCACACTCCAATAGAGAGGTATCATTTGGATTTTTAATGTCCAAAAAAATAATTATGGGATATCCTAACACATATACAAAATGTCTATCTTACCCTTTAGCTAAAATAAAACTTAACCGTAGAAGTGATTTTACGTCCAGGTTACGATTAATTCCAACCGTAAAATTTTATTTGCATGTAGTTTTAAGTCCAGGTTTGGATTAGTTTCCAACCGTAGAAGCTCATTTTACGTCCAGGTTTCTTTTAATTCCAACCGTAAAATCCGATTTTACGTCCAGTTTTCTTTTAATTCCAACCATAGAAGTGATTTTACGTCTAGGTTTAGTTGAATTCCAACCGTAATTTTCAATTTTACGTCTAGGTTTAGTTTACTAAATTTTCCTTTCGTCAACCTAGCCGTAAATTTCAATTTTACGTTCAGGTTCCTTTTAATTCCAACCGTAAAAATTGATTTTACGTCCAGGTTTTGATTGATTCCAACCGTAGAAATTGGTTTTACGTCCAGGTTTGGATCGATTCCAACCGTAGAAATTAATTATTATCTAATTAAATTAAAATTAACTAAAGGGTTATTCGGTCATTACAAAATTATCTGAGATAAGGGGTTTTTGATATTACTTCTGGGTGACCCGTTTTTGTCCTATTAGGTGACGCCCCTCTAATGGAATGTGACGCCCCAATAATAACCTTCTTAATTTAGGAGGTCTAGTCATCTTTGGATTCCCTTGCAGTCCTAGATTTGGCTGCATGCCTTGTTTGAGGTGCGTGTACGTACCATGGTTGTGTAAGCGCAAATTCTACGGGTTCTTCAAATCAGATATTCGTTCATTCTACTCTCTATAGGATGAACAAACAACAATACCGAGTAGCTAAACTAATAAAATCGATGGATTATACATCAAGACGGAGAATATGAGGCATAACACAGCCTACTTCACCGGACAGAGATTCATAGAGCTTCAACCAAGCGATAAAGATTAGGTCGTTGGGCGACAACGGCTCAGCAGTGACAATCTTTGCCATGCGACCATAAATTTGTCGCCTTAATGGCTATCTTTGAAATCATTATAAATACTAATCATTTCACCAATTTCAAATTACACCTTCTCCGTATTTCAGATCTCATACTAAATCTCTTCTACTTTTAATTTTCTAATTTTTTGAAAGGTGGTTCAATTCAGAGTTCGTGGTTCAAAATATACTCAAGATGAAGATTTATCTATTTGCTGAAACTTTATATTACAGTCTCAGGTTGTATTACAATTTCGTCTCAGTGCAACACCAACGAATGTACATTTCCGGCATAACCTTCATGAAATCTATTACAATGACATCAGAAATCTTAAAGAGCATGATGCAGTTGGTTTGCACCATCGTTTTAAAACAATTAGCAAAGAAATAAACGAATTTGTACTTTTAACCATGCAAGTTAATCAAGTAAGAACGAGAAGTGAAATTGCTGGTAAGAAGATCTTTTGATGAATGACAAAGATAGAAAAATAAACCTTTCACTCACCATGATTGTTCCAGAATCCTAAAGGTGTTGAAAACATTCAACCCTTTTCCTATTTAACTGTGAAAATTAATCCTATATTAAATAATGTTTAATTTGATTTCAAAGCAAAAAAAAAAAAAAGTAGTTTTACTAACTATAATAAAGAAATACATTCATATTAGAAATTAAGCTAAAAATATATTCATATTAGTAATTAAACTAAAAATACTAGAAATACATTCAACTGTTGTTCATCATTTTTGTTCCAGGGGCTAAGACCCGGATTAAGACCACCAATTTAAGACCTGCAATTTTCGCATGAGGCATGCCCTAAGATGCGTCGTTGGCTTGAGATGAAACTTCATCTCAAGCTTATGTTGCGTGTTATGTGGAATATTTTCCTAGGACCAATAACGCTCCATCATGATCCAATACGTTACATTGGCCTAGAGCCACTATCACACCACTATTATATTGTACAAGGGCCAATGCCGCACCGTCATGGTGCATCAGGCCAGCTGGGAGGATGGCCTTGAGCAATATAGCGCTACCATAGCGCATTACGTAAGCTATTGGTCAAAAGGCTAATAACGCACTACAATGGCGCATTATGCCAGAGCAGGCTGGTCGAGGGAATATTGCGCCATCATAACACAACATTGGAATTGACATATGGGCCAGAACGGAAATACAACTATCGTGGCTCTTCACGGGTTGGGATTTGGCAATGACCATGAGTAGTGAAGCAAGCATATCAAAGTGCTCCCCAACTTTGATTTGTAAAAATGTCAACAAAACATATATAGGGAGGGGTAATTGGTTGAAGGCACATATAGCGGAGATGTACCTAAAGCTTCATAGCTTAGCCTATATGATACTTAAACATCATTTTGGCGTGTGGCTTGATAAAACAAAGGCTTATGATGCTTAGAAATCAAAGTTGCAGTGTTGGAAACTAATATTGCGCCACCATGGTGCAACGCGAAGGAAAGGCAATGATGCATATTATTGTGCATCATTTGCAGAGGTCCCTTTTGACATGTACGAACTAGGCCATTATTTCTTGTCCACGACCATGCAACATGAGTTGGCTTATGTTGCTTGTCCTAACAAGGATGAACTATGCTCAGTGCTTGATCCCTTCTCCATAGGGTACGTAAGCAGCTGTAATAAGTTGCGGCATTAATGGTCCAACACGTTTTCGCTCATATCATCTAATTGTGAGATGATTGCGACACTATGGTAACTCACATCATCTAGATCAGCACGACGATGCAATAGATGATTATTACAATACTTGATGAGGCAATTTGCATTCCATCTCTTGGATTCTCATACTTCTTATCAAGGTGTTCCACGTAAGCATGAACCAATGGTGCATTGAGCATGGACAATAAAGTAAGCAATATCGGTATGCAAGTTAGCAGAGATTGCATTAACCCTAAGGCAAGTACGACATGAGCTTGATGATGCACCCTTAGCACGAGTAAGATTAGTGCATGCTTCAACTATGCATAAGATAAGTAGGGAAGATGTAATTAGGCCTGCAACAGCCTATGCTCAAGTCCAAGGCATGTACTATGCCTGAAAAAGACTAGGAAGCCAGTGATGCATGCAGATGTGCATCGGAAAAGGCTTTTAAGGTTTTATACCCTACGCAGAACCAGAGTAAGTTGGATCGGTCTAGAAGCTAATTTAGCCGCATCATGCTAGTCGAGCATGCTTACAAGGGAAAATGAACATTTATTTGTCTGGCGCGAAGAGAAGTTTTAAGGCCCGATTAGTAGCATCAAAGTAGCGCATCGGGGAGTCATGGCATGCGCGCCCTGATACTTTAGGCTTTAATTTCCGGACTGTCATAAACATCTAATAAATTTGAGAAAATAGCCAAATCTCATCCTTCATAAAGTTGAAAATTAACATAAACATATTGAAAATAAGAGGAGGAAGGTGGCATAATTGAAGTTAAAGGATATACCGTTCGAGGATGATAAACCTCACTCGGGATCCAGAGCTGAACCCTTGCTCCAAATGGTCTCGTCATGGTAAAAATACACGGTGTTGTCTATATGTACTTCAGGCTCTTGTGTTTCATAAACAGTATTGTGCCATAACTCAGTGTGACTACCACCACTGGAAGTTGTACCAATATGAGTATTAAAAGTTGATAGTCACAATCCAAATATCATGCTCTTCGCCCTCAATCTGTTAACTTCCTTTATGTGCATAACTATCTTTTATTGAGTTATGCACAAGCAATCGTTGCATTGAGACCTCAATTCATTTATAGTTGCATCTAAATTATAATAAGAATAAGTATGTTCTATAGCTTGAAAAAGTGTTGCGATCGTTATAGGATCCCCCTTGTGAGGTTACACTTAGCATCTCCCATTATATTTCTGTCAAACCTGATGAGGATGATGAAGATGATGAAGAAGTTGCATCTACGACATACTTCATTGAGCATAGTTCTTCTGGAGGATTCCTGCTAGGAATGATAGTTGTGTCACGACCGAGACATGCTAATGTTGGAAGATCAAATTGTTAGAGCATTGCTCGGTCGAACTCGCAAGCGTTGCTATCTCAAGCTTGTTTGTCAAGTTTAGTTTCCAAAACTACAAGTCTTGATTTCTAGTCTACTTATAGGTAAGTCTCGGATTAGGATAGTAAGTGTAGATGAGCCTTAGACTCCATGACGTTCATCGATTGAAGACGAAGAACTACTCAAGGGAACTTGTGGAACTTTATCAACAAAGAGGTATGTGGAGACTTGAACTTATCTATCACTCAAAAGTCTATTTATTCTATCTCATATTTTGAGACAAAAGTCGTATTGCTATATAGACTTCAATTATACACATTTGCTATTTCGAGCCGAGTTTATCTCATTTATCTATTTCTCGAAATATGTGTTAGTAAGCTTTTGCTTTGGCCAAGTTCATCTTTACTAGTGACGAAAGTCATGTTGATTATTTCAATAACTTGAAAATCGCTTTGATGAAAATAGTTTGTGAATAACAACTATTTTAACATCCTCTAAGAAAGTTTCAATGATTGAATTGAGAGTTTAGAACATGTAACCATATTTGGATATAAACATAGTGTGTTCTCACATTTGTGTAAAAGTCCAAAACCGGGAACCCAATGTATGCGTACACGTATGCGTATTGGCGGTTGTTGGAAATCCGGGTGAGTATGCATACCCGTACGCATACGGGCGGAAAGTTCACGTCCGTGAATTTATGCTGGAGTTTGAAAGTAAAAAAAAACAAACTCAATCCGGTTACTTAAGTACGCGTACCCGTTTGCATACTTACGTAGGTTACTTTCTAAAATCGGTTTGTTCATAAACTAAAACATTTATATAATAAGGAATGCAATCTAAAAAACCGTGGCTATAATGTTCATGAATCGATTCGAGTGAATCAAAACCAGTTTTGATTCGATTGTGTCTTGTATACTTTTATGAGATCTTAGCAATTGAACAACTCTCTAACTAGTTCATTTGAGTCATTTGAACTAGTTATGGTGAAGATGAATATGGTTGATATGAAACTGCTCATATGGCTAACCATTGGTTAACTATCTATTCAATAGACTTTTCTGTGTAATACAAATTTGTTTATCAAGTCTTCGACTTTGGGTCGTAGCAACTCTTAGTTGTGGGTGAGATCAGCTAAGGGAATCAAGTGCGTAGTATCCTGCTAGGATCAGAGATGTAAGGAGCACGACTGTACCTTGAATCAGTGTGAGATTGATTAGGGTTCAACTACATTCCAGACCGAAGTTAGCTTTGTAGTCGTCTAGTGTCTGTAGCGGCTTAATGCAGTGTGGTGTTCAAATATGAACTAGGTATCGGGGTTTTTCTGCATTTGCGGTTTTCCTCGTTAGCAAAATTCTGGTGTCTGTGTTATTTCTTTTCGGCATTACATTTTGTTATATAATTGAAACATCACAGGTTGTGCGTTGCATCGATTCAATTGGTAAATCCAACCTTTGGTTGTTGATTGAAATTGATCGATCCTTGAACATTGGTCTTTGGTACCGTTCAAGTTATCTCTCTTAAATTCAATCGAGCTCGAAAATTATTACTTGTTTGATTGCGGATTGAATTAAGAGATTGAGATATAACTCTTTGATATTCTTTTTATTAAGATTGAGTCTGACTGTCCAGTTGATTCTCTTGAAAGTATATTGGAGTTAGTCCATACAGATTGCTAAGCGAAATATTGGGTGAGGTTGTTAGACCACCGTTTTTTCACAAACCTATAGATGTGTATATTCTCAACACGAGTCACCAACTGTACAATTTTGTTGTACTAATTGAGATACTGATTTCGAATACCACATGGCCTTACATTTTTCTCATATCTTACCCAATGTTTTTGTCGCGGTCTTACAGAATCTGTTTCAATTACTGCACAGGAAGGTGGGGTGTGAAGAACCGGACAATTACGCCTGCAGCGCCCCGCGGCACAGGCCATAACTCCCCAATGCACCATTCATTGAGTAATTAATCAATTGCATAAGTCATTATAGTATAGCGGCATAATCGTGGGCCATGATATCAATAACCAGAGTTGATTTTGAAACTCGTCAGCATGGGACGTGAATATTTTTCTTTCTTTATTCGCCTTGTTAATTTGTCTGGTAGTTACCAAACCTTTTCTTATAAAATAGGTTTTAAAGGATCTTTTTCTACCTTCTACTTAATTAATTAAATTTTAAGATTTTTATTTATGTTTTCTTTATTCATTGTTTTCTAATTTCTTTCCTACCTTTAATCTAAGCTAAAAAACAATAGATGTCGACCATTTTCTTGAACGATCCTAGTAAAGATGACGAACAGGGAATCTCCATGGACGAAGAAATTATTCACTTAGCAACAAACACTCCTAATAATAAAGAAAGTGGTAGCTACACGTGGAAAATTATCTATCAACCTCTTAAATAAGAGAGGTTGTTTGTTGGTATTCTTACTTTTCGTTTGGCTATATTTTTTCCTTTTCTTGAATGCCCTAGTCTAATCAGTTGTTTTTATTGGGTTGAAATACTTTCTTAAACAATGGTTCCTAATGAACCGCAAAAAAAAAAAACCACGACAAAACCGTGTACCCACAGAAGCATGGGCCCCACGCCTGCTGGGATTTGTAGGGGGCACTTTTGGCCCACCAAATAAAGGTTTGTGAATAACACGTTTTTTGCTTAGTTTTTTTCTCGGTTCAAACAAAATTTTTGTTTCTTAAATACAACAACAAAAATTTATAATTATATATTCCCTCCGTTTTTGGAAAAATGTTATTTTCACTTTTTCATTTTAGCCTAAAAATAGGCCAAATTGAAAAAATGAAAGTACACTTTTCCAGAAAGAGAGGTAGTATATATTATCAAATAAGCCTTTCAAAGTTTCAAGCAACATAACCCAAGATTCTTTAAAAATTATTTATGAGATATGTAAACTTTGTAAAGTTCAACCGAAAAACATCGACAACCAAATTTGAACTGAAAGTCATAAACATTTTTTTCCTCTGAAAATATGATCTCTCATTCTGGTGTACTAGAAAAGTGTAGTTTTCGTGTCTAGAAATCGTTTATAGCAACAAGTGTTGTTTCACGTTTTCTATCGCATTATCTTTTCGACTTTAATAAGTCAAAAGCTGCTTCCAAATCAATGTCTGAAACAAAACTTACGAAACTTATCAGCATGCACTTGTTACATTTAGGTTGTTTTTCTTTGCTTCAAATTTCTTTGTTTCGATCATAAGACAACCACCAAAAATATTCTAGGATTGTTTAAGAAAACCCAAGATTTCTAAGATAACCGTGGATAAAACTTTTCTAACATTTATTATCGAAGTATCTGTTAGATTCGATACCAAATGTTTTATAAGTGTTCTTCTCATCGAAGAAGTGACTTTGGAAGCCATATAATCCACGTAAATAGAATGTAGTCCATTTTCGTTGAAAAGCCAAAATCAATCAAATCATTTTCACTTGCGATCACAAAACACCCAATGAGCTTCAATGATGGTCCTTCCACTAGATTGAGCCCTACGAACGGTATAGCTGTATAAGGAAACAAATCCTCTTCCTCTAACTACGTTTTCAATGCGATCAAACGAAAATTCAACCCTGTTATAAAAAAACAAACCCACATTTTTCTATATGAATAAAAGAGGTGGCAAGCAATTATTGATGCGGTCATGCCTTACCACAAGATTTCTTCATATATTTTTGTTTCTTCCATGAATATAATAAAATTATGGAATGACTTTTCTGAGTGAATGAATGAATCAGAAAGAAAGAATCTTCTCCAGTCCACAAATCAAAATGCATGAATGAGTTTGGGTCACATCTTTCTTTGGAGGTTTCTAGGTTTTTAAATCTCATTCCACCTAATCATTAAACAAGAGAGTATATTTAAAGTGAAGTTTTCAAACTTAGAAAGAAAAATACAAAGACATATTAACTTGACAATTAAGTGAGAATCATTCATTCATTTGTAAGTGGAGTTGGTGCCAAGGATTATTCCACATCAAATCTCGTTTGGCCAATCACCAAGTCTAAACCTATGTTCAATCATAACATATACATACTCCACAACAAAGAAAGCTGAAAGCAAGAAAAAACATCATAATAAATTTCTTATCCTTTTTGGGCTATATTTAGAATGAAGAAATGTTCTTTTTATGTTCAAGGCCTAAAAGTTTTGATAAGGGAGATCAAAACTATAGGTTATGAGGTTACGCCAGTGTGCTCAAGGCAGGCATGTCCATCCAAGCCCGCATTGAAATTTTGAATATCATCGGAAGTTTCAACTTTCAAATACAAATATTTAACTAGGAATTACTGGCTAGTCCAGGAATGAGGGAATCGGTTACTGGCTAATCCACTCCCAGAATTGATTTATCCTCTGGTCCAAAAACATGTTTTTGGACCAGAAACTTTATCCCCTAGTCCATCCACGTGCGGTTTACACAAGATCAGTTTTCAAATATTCCCAACATACCCTTCTGCAACTCCAAGTGACGAAACAAGTCAATTTCTTTCCTCTTTTTTTCTTCTCAGATCGGTTTCTCTCAATTTCTGGTACTGTTTTTCAATCATCTTCATCTGAGCTTCGAATTAGGTTCTTCTGAGTTTCGAATTAGGTCATCTGAGCTTCGAACCAAGGTATTTATCCTTTCAATCATCCTCTTCTGCTGCTGTTCTAGAAATCTTGATGAATAATTAGGTTTATTCTGATCCGATTTCTATCAGGATAATTGTATATGATGTACATTGTTATCTTTTTATGATTTCGTTTTATGATTTCTGTTTTATGATGATTTACAATATCAATTCAGTTTCGAAGTAATTTTCGTTCGTTTTTTAAGTAATTTTCGTGATTTTTGTGTGTTTCAATTAGGTATTTGAGCTTCGAATTAGGTTTATCTCAGATTCGAACAAGGTATGATTTCTTTTTATGATTTCTGTTCTGTTTTTTGTAATCTGATTTTTTGTATTTTCTACGTTTTTCTGTTGTTGTTCTGTTTAGTTTTCATTAGACAGATCGTGTAGTATGTATTACCAATACGTACTGCATATAACGTGCTCTCTTTTCATTCTGCAGTAGATGCCAATACATATGAATATGAATCACTACATGTCAATACGTCCTGCATATAGCATGCTCTTTTTTCATCCTGCAGTAGATGCCAATACATATCAATATGAGTCAGTACATGTCAATACGTACTGCTTATAGCATGTCAATACAAAGACTCTTTTTGTTTCATCTCAGTACATGTCATTTTTACAGGGTTAACATGTCTGACGTTGCTCCCAAACCAGACTTCTCCATCTATTCTCATGTATACCATAAGCAATATCATTTTGCATATGAGGTTACATCGTTTTCAACTTTAGAGGATTTGAAATTTTGCATCTGTAATATGTGGAGCTGGTTGACTCCATCGACTATTCTGGTTAACTATTTCCAGAATCAAGCGATAGTTCCTATTCTTGCCGATGTAACACTCCAGGGCATCTCTGCATTACATTCTTCAAAGAAATCAGCTTTCTTTGATTTGCACGTGGATGTAATTTCAAATGGCGCATCTAGGCGTATGGAAGTTGACAGTAATGCAGACTTAGTTGTCAGTGCAAAGAATAGTTATTTGAAAGAAGGTAAAGAAGCCCCAAGAGTGTTTTTTTCAGATGGTTGAGATAAGATTTTTGATGATACAGATCAATTATTCTATGGTGGTGTTGATGCCGTACGTATAGCATGCCAAAAATACTGCATGAGAACTGGATATGAGGTAATTAAGAAGAAGAATGACCTTGAGAGATTCACCGCCGTATGTAGTGTGAAAGGTTGTTCATGGAAGCTTCACGCAACTGCCATTAGTAGTTCTATTGATGTTTTTAAGATAAAGGAATATGTGGGAAGGCACACCTGTGGCGGTGGTTATATGTTGAAGAATCCAAGAGTTACAAAAAAACTCATGAACAGTCTAATTCATGAGATGGTCAGGCACAACCCTCGCATAACACCAGCAGAGATCATAGATTATCTTAAAGTTGGTGGTGGCATTGAAATCCAGTATCACCACGCATATCATGCAATTGAGTTGTCGCATAAACAGATTTTTGGTAATGATGTGAAGTCGTACACTGATCTTGCTTGGTGGGTGAATGCTGTTAGGGAAACAAACCCTGGGTCATTTATTGATTTCAATTTCAATGATGCTACAAAAAGATTCAATAGACTTTTTGTTTGCTTTGGAGCTTGTATAGAGGGATATAAACTATGTCGTCCCATGATTTTCTGTGACTGTACGTTTCTCACTGGAACTTTTAAATGAGGTCTCATGGCAGCAACATGTCTTAATGGTAATCAAGGTAACTGTTTTTTTTTCTTTCTGATATGTAGTGTCTGGTAGTTAGATCACTCATATTGACCTTACTTCACTATCTGACAATGAGTATTGACCATACTACATACTACATATTGACCTTACTGAGTATGAGATAAACCATACTGCATGTGAAAATGTAGTGTCGATCAGTTGCTTAACATGTCATTATGTAGTGTCAGGTTTTCACATATCAACAAAGAGGTAAACCATATTGCATGTCAATATGTAGTGTCAATATTAGTTGCTTAACATAACTAGTAATTCCTTTTTGCAGGATTTTATCCGCTTGCGTTTGCTTTAATACCCGGTGAAGACAATATCAGCTGGAAACGGTTTTTCAAGAAACTGAAGGAGGCTTTGAATGATGATCGCCCAATCACTTTTATGACTGACCGAGGTGGAGGGTTGGTTAAATATATTCCCAAAGAGTTCCCTGATTCTCATCAAAGATATTGTTACTTCCATTTGGACAAAAACTTACCTATCGCAAAGTCTGACGAAAAGTATAAGGAAGTGACTGATGCTTTCCGAAAGGCAACATATGCTCTTTCTCCTGCAACATACGAGGAAGGTCTTCAAGAAATGGTTAATGTGGGAAGGCCTTGGGTTGCTGACTACTGCCGCAACATTCCAAAAGAAAAGTGGTCCAGTGCTTTCTTCAAGGGCTGTAGTTATGGCTACACTTCATCTAGCGTTGCTGAATCGTTCAATAGCTGGATTAACAAAGAGAAGAAATTACCTGCGTGTGCGTTCGTTGACTCGATCAGGTTTGTATCAGTTTCCTTAGTCATAGTACAAGCTTATATTAGTTTTCTTTTTGTAACACTATTAGCATATATGTTCTGTTAATCTACGTATATTTTTAGTATAATAGACTTGCTATTCCCTTGTCGTGTAGGATACGTATGATGGAAATGATGTCAGAACGTCGTGAAGAGAGTCTCTGGATGGACCCAGAACTTCTAACCCCTACGTATTAATCCTTGCTTGAACTACACATCCAAATTGGCCGTCCCTGGAAAGTTAGCCAGTCAGATGCTAATCGTTATGAAGTGCATTCTCCAAGGTTAGCGTTTACCCCTAATCTCTATAATCTGAATGTTATTTACTTTCTCTTTCTTTTTTTAAGTACCATGTTTCTGTGAGAACATATAAATATGTACTGTGTATATTAGGTGTACTGAAAAATAACACATGAATATGTACTGTGCAGATCTCATATGGTAGATCTAGAGAGAAAAACTTGTACTTGCCAACGATGGCGCGTTTATGATTTTCCATGCTCGCACGCTACTGCAGCTATTACTAGATCTGGAGGAAGGATTCTTGATTACGTTGAAGATTATTTCAAAGTTACCACTTTTCGTAAGCTATATTCAATAGCTATTAGACCCGTTCCTAACCACGACAGGCATGTGTCTTTAATCAGTACATTTTCATATTTTGCATAATAATATGTAATGGTAGATACCACTTACACATGTAATAGCAATTGAAACTGTCAACATAAACCTACTTACATATGGATGTTACATACTGATATGTAATGGTAGATACCACTATATTTTTTGATATTTGTTTTTCAGGAACAATTTACCGTGTACATATTCATATGTAGTTGTGGTTCATTCCATTTTATATGATACTGTTTTTTTTTCACAGGCCCGATGAGTATCACGTAGACGATATCGTTCTCCCAGCAGAAGTAATAAGGTCTCCACCAGGCAGGAAAAAGGGTAAACGTATTAAGTCTGCATATGAGACTAGTAGAAAATATGTCAAGTGTTCAAACTGTAATTTGAAAACTCATCACAACAAGGCAACATGCAATCTTATCCGACAACATGAACTTTCTGAAGAATGATTTTGTGTCAGGTATGTATTTCAGTCAGATACATATTAATGTCTTAATTAAGTAAGTATGATACAATACAATGTACTTTTAAGCAAGTAGTGTTCTGATTTCTCTTTTTCTTTTATCACAGGCTTGAACGTGCAGCAGAATGTTATATCGATGATGTTGCTAGATTCCTTTTCCACAATTCTTTCCTCTAGCCCTTGTTCTATTCTACCGTTTTTCTTTTTGATTTTGTCAGTACCAACTGAATTTGGTTAATAAGTATTTCATTTACAGTACATACATTACAAGTGTACTGAAAATACTGTTTTTGTTGTTTCTTAGAACATCTTTTGGTTTTTGAAACATTATAAGTCTATCAAAATGTAGTTATTGTAGTTATTTTCGAATAATGAAATATGTTGTTAAGTATATCAAAATGTCAGTATCTATCACCAGTAGTGAAGTATTTACATACTGAAATTACATGTCAGTATTGTAGTGTTTAACCATCTTCCACTAAGATTATTTAGAACATATCATAATTACAATTCCACAAAAACTTTTGTGGTTTCAATCAGGTTAGTACATATTAAAGAAAACAATCAGTACTTACTGATATGTAGTGGTTAGTTTAATTATGATATGTGGTTTTCCAGCTGATTCACCATCTTCACGGGGGTCGAGGGGGCAGCGGCCCCTCGTATCAACAACACAAAATCATGTTTAAGTAACACAATTGAAATATCACCACATTAAAGTTAAACCCAAATTCAAATTAAAAATCACTACATATTAGATATACCCCAAAAAAACATGTTTGGAAAAGCTATATGTTTTTGAACATTCTTGAACTCATGAAAGGAAATGTAACCAAGAATAAAAAGAAAAGAAAATAGGTAAATAGTGATATGTACTGTCAGATTACTTTTAGCAAGTAAGACTATTTTTGTGTTATCTGCCAACTGATTTCTGGTGGAGATGCTTTCAGCAATTTGCATGATAACGGGACCCTTTTGTTACGAATCTTCGCTTGCACTTCTTCATCATCTCCCAAAGGCACTCCCACATATTTTCTTTTTGACTTCATCTTCATAAAATGCATCACAAACAGTAGACAGTCTGGCGATCCCCCTTGTTGAGGTGCTTCACATTCATTCACTATTACATTCTTCATTGTTACTTTGTTCTTCTCCAGCAAGTACACGTTGATAGGTACGTACATGTAATCTGCCATTTTGCAGGCGTGTGAATAACAAATACCTCCCCGTTCAGCCTTAGAAGAATTGTAGTGGTTGAACACCATTTTTTCGCAGTCATACTCAAGTAGCGTCCAATGAAGATTTTGGTGGCACATTGGTACAAGAATCTTCTTGATACTTTCATCCATCGCCAATATTGGTTTGTAAACAGAATCATGTGCTGCTCCTTTGAGGTTATTCGAGAACTCGACATTGTACTGAAAACATGGATGTACTTGAAATAGTTTATATCTAATTTTGTTTTATGCAATATCGATATGTAGTGTACCTACCCCTACATACTTTTTTAATTTTTGAATATGTGTTGTAGTAAATATGCAGTGTAAGATAACAACTTACCAAAGCGGACGGATCCAGATGCAACACAGGCAAGTATTTACTGTATACTTCGTGCATCGGTTGCTCATTCTGAAATTTGGTGTTAAGCTTGTATTGTGCGTAGTTGAGAAGATCTTATTCTAATAAATCGTTCTGCACCAAGTCATCAACTGTAGTTCCGCTTACACAAATACCACCTTCTCCCACTCTCCAAGCAATTGAGATAGAAAATAAATGACGTAAAGGTTAGTATTCTTTGTGTAACAGTACATACTGATATGTCTTTCTCAGTATTTTTTATACAAATATGTATGTATATCAAAAGTACATAGACAAACTAATAGTACATATCAATATAAAAGTGTCAATTGAGAACTCACCTAAGATTTTTTGCATTATTGATGTATGTGGAAAGAGTACTCTTTTGTTCATCGTTCATGTCATTATAGAATGGTGATTTAGTCAGTTTCCGGAAATACTTGCGCAATTTAAGCTTTCTCTTTTTGTTTAGTGGTATTGCTTCTGCTGCTACAACTTTCGGTCCTTTATATGATGGTGAGAACTTGCTTCCACTCTCATATATATCATCTACCTTCTTTGCAGGATGGGAACGAGTAACAGGTCTGGTGGGTGTTGTTACCTGCTGCTTTTCGGGCTTTGTAGCGCGCTTTTTGTTCACTTTTACCATTTTTTTTTCTGGCTTGGGCTAAACTGTTCCTGCATTTTTAATCAACATAAAAAAATATGTAAATATCTATATTGCATAAAACATAGTTACATCACCTAATCATTTTTGAAAGCATGTAGTGGTATATGATTGTATGGTATAGTGATTTCTAGTGCTACCATACTGATATACAAAATGAGATATACATATCAGTATGTAGTGATTTGTAGTGTAATATTAACTACACAAAATGAGATTTTTAGTACATATCATTCACCTGTGATGGAACCTCCAAAACATCTTACGAGGGGACATCCAGAACATCTTGTGATGAAACATCCAAAGGATCTTGTGATGCAACCTCCAAATGACTTTTTGAACTGGTTGTAGGTATGTATTCTTGTTGCTTACCTGTAACTTCACCTGCATCTTTCGGTTCAATGGGTTCTTGTTACTCAGTTGTTTATTGTGGAATTTGTAAAGGCCGCAAATCTCTTCCAAACAAATTATCAAATTGTTCTCGTAAGTTAATACCAAAAAGACCATCGTTGTTATCTGGAAGGAGGTCTGCAAACTCTTCGACATAAACACCAATTCCAGAGTTTTCCATTTCTATAAAATCTGGCATAGACAGCTTTTCAATGTGTTCCAAACTCGACATCATAGTAAACAAAGGTACATCCAGCAAATGAAACTCTTTCGCCGCCAATCCGGCGTTATACTCTGGAAATTTCTGTGAATTAACTACAACTGAAGACTTCGTTTCTAGCATAGTTGTAAGCAACTCCTTTGCTGCTTCCTGCCTAACTTCAAGTTGATCAACCTGCAAAAATCAATTGAAACTGTCAACAAAAACCTACTTAGCTTGAGTTTTTGCTATGTCTACCACCACAAGAATGTACTGTTACATATAAATATGTTCCACTACAAGAATGTAATGTTACATATCAATATGTAATGGTAGATACCACTGCATATTGATAAGTAACATATAGATATTGATATGTAACAGATAGATAGTGGTATACAAGAATGTACTATTACATATCAATATGTAATGGTAGATACCACTACATATTGATATGTAACAAATAGGTACTGATATGCTACTTAGACTACGTACTGATATGCTACTTACCTGTGTGTTTTCTTTGCCCTTTTTCTCTTGTATCTCTTTGAATTTTTGCTCCAAATTAGATTTAGCCCAATTTTTAACCTCAGAACGCGGAACTTCAACATCATGGAACTTCAATATTGAAGTTGTTAGAAATTCAACCTCAGAGGTGGCATTAGCATGAGTTTGATCTTTCAGTGTTGACAAACCAACTTCAGGAATGTTGACATTAGCATCTGTTTGATCTTCCTGAGAACCTTGTATTTCGTTCTCAACTATTTGGTCCACATTCAACTCTTCATTGGGGTTTCTTGGAGTAGATGTACATCCCAAGCTAACATAATCTTCCTGGCTGGCTTCTCTCTGCAAAGGGAATCATGCAACATGAACTCAAACTTTGAAGCGTCAACCGGTTCGCCCTCTTGCTGCATTGTGTTGAATTCACTCCATTTGGAAGATATTGTATTCCTCAAATCATCGTATTTAATCTTCCAATCTTCTCCCCCCAATACTGAGTCCTCTTCTTCCTTCTCTTCTTCCTCTTCTTCCGATTCAGAATTGTCATCTAAACAAAAAGCATCATCATTTGCTTCCTGTTGAATCCTTCTTGAAATACGGTTAAGGATTTGTATTTCTTCGTGTGTGATATCGTCTTTGAAATCAACATGGAACTGGTACAAATCAAATAAATGTAAAAAAGCAACTACATATTAGATATTACAAAAAAAAACATGTCGTAGTTCTTTCTCTATTAGATACACAGGGAGAACTACATATTGATATGCTAATAACTACATATCAATATGTATCACCACAAATTGATATGCTAATAACTACTACATATTGATATGCTAATAACTACATATCAATATGTCGAACTACATGTACTTATCAATATATATTTTTATTATGAAAAAATATGTACGGCAAGTTTACCTGATACTCAGAAAGATCAATATCCTTTAGGAACTCAGCACATATCTTTGTATGATTCCACCTAGCCACTCTTGGCACATACATTCCTGCAGGTTCTGTCACTATATCCTCGGGAGCCACCAAATGGGTATGCTCCGCAAACCATGGCTGCAAAATATTGATATGCAGTATTAAATATACTATCAAAATGTAGAAAACACATAAAACAAAAACATTTTGAAGTAGAATAAACAAATAAATAGATTCTTACCAACAAATAAATAGCACAACCATTTGTGCGTTCTACGGATTCCACGTTTTCATTCAGCTCTTTCTCTAAATGAGAATGGATGAGGTCAGGCAATGAAATATTCTTAGCCTTCTCAAGATCAAGAATGAAACCAATATATTTTTCAGTCAAAGCGTTTGCATCACTTGTAGCGAAAAATAAGGAAGTGCACATATACAGGCAGATAAGCCTAACAAGATCTTCGGCATCTTCCTTGTCTTCCTCGTCTTCTTCAGAATCTTCATTTGATTGATCACCCACGCTTTGCAGAGACTCTTCATCAGACTTCTTCTTTTTCAGATTAATTGGTGTTCGTTTAAGGATTTTCAAGATTGCCATCACAATCATTGGCCTAGTCACTTTATCACCAACTTTCATATCAGTAGGAAAAGTCCTTTTGAAAATTTTTGTTTCACGCCATCCACTTTTTTTATTGACTTGTGTAAGCCTATAATCAAGATATTCCCTATTTGGAATTCTCGGCATCCCATAAATAAGTGCCATTTCTTCTGGTGTGGATACTAGCTCATTCGGTTGGCCATGCCTTTTAAAGACAAATCTAAGCTTGTTTGGATCTTGACCCCTAACGTAACAACGTAACATTTTCGTCATTGCATCTTCAATCTTCAACCAATGTTACAACTCAAATCTTGTGCACCAGAACATTAGGAACAGGTTACCGAATGATGCTTCAGAAATCATCTTCAGCTGCAACTCACTCAACTCAAGGTTTTCAGTGGACTTCGCAATAGCCTTCTTAGTGGTCCTAATAGTCTTCACAAGCCCCCACAAGCCCCTGAAACCGCCACGGTATAAACTTCGTGGTTTTCCATCTCCTTTCTTACGCTTATTAGCACCTACACAATAACAAGAACCAAAAACTATTACAGTACATATCAATATGGTATATCAAATATGTAGTTACATCATCAATATGTAGTTGTAATATCTACCAAGTCTTGAAACTACATATTATTAACAGTACATACGAGAATATAAGTATCTACCTCTACATATTTATATGTAATATGTTATCAGAGTATAAGTATTTACCTCTACATATTGATATGTAATATGTTATGAGAGTATAAGTATTTACCTCTACATATTGATATGTAATAGTAGATACCACTACGTATTATTTTAACTACATGTCGATTTGTAATAGTACGTATGGCACATGTATCTGCTTTGATACAGTAAAAATGTAAAAACACTTAATACCAAAAACAAGCACAACAATGCATCATTACATACTCATAAACATATGTTATTAAGGATACATATTATTCATACGCTTTGTTCTTATATGTAGTTGTACTACATACCTTCTACATTTGCTTTCCCCCCTTTTGCTTTTGGTGAAGGAGTAGCAACTCTCAAGGCAACTGCTTTCTTCCCCTTCTCTTCCCCGACACCATATCAAATATGTAGTTAATGTATCTACCATGAACATGAAACAACTACATATCAAATACCACAACATACTGGTAATTTTATAACTACATATGAACCACAATTTACGGGGGTCGAGGGGGCAGCGCCCCCTCGTTATTAAGAATTATCTTCACTTTTAACATTACAAACCTTGTTTCAGGAGCACTTTTGCTTTCCCCCTTTTTGCTATTCCCTTTCCTTTTGGAGAAGGAGTAGCAGCTCTCAGGACAAGTGCTTTGTTCCCCTTTGCTGGTGGTGAAGGAGTAGCATCCTTTGTCGCTGTTTTTCCTTTTGCTTTAGTAGTTGTCGCTGCTGTTTTTCTTTTGCTTTTTGCTTCAGGAGCAGCATCTGCTTTCTTTCCTTTGGTTTTTGCTGTTTTTGTAAACCAAAAGTTTTTTACACATTACATATTACAGGCAGATAATAATATGTAACACACATATCAATTTGAGATGCTATCATTACATATCAATAAGTACAAATTGCAGACATCATATTGATATGTAGTACATATATAAAACATATGAATCACACACTGCATGTCAATATGTTGTGTCAAATTACATACACAACAGATGAAAAACATGTAAAACATATGACTCACAGAGATGTTGTGTTTCTATTGAACAAAAAACATATGAATCACACACTGCATGTCAATATGTTGTCTCAAATTGCATATACAACATATGAAAACATGTATACCAGACACTACATACAAATATCTAGTGATTCCATTGAGCATAGAAATCAAAAAGAAAAACGACAACAACTTACCTATTTTCTGATCGATATGTTTCTTCCTCTTTGTTGGTGAAGGAGTAACAACTTTACTCCTACTTCTTGTTATTGGTGAAGGAGTAACATCAGGGGGGGTTCTTCGGGGTTTGTTGTTGGTGAATCATCATCGTTTTTTCTTCTTCTTTTTGCTGGAGAAGGGTTTTCTTCTGTAATTTCTTCTGTAATTGTCCTTTTAATTTTTCTATTCAATACCATTTTCTCTCTTCAATTGAATGAAATGAAAATTAGGTCTGAAAATTAGGTTTTCTGTAACTGTTGTTGATAGATTTTCGATTTCAAATTTCGGTAATTGACCTTTATCGATTTCGTTTTCCTGTAACTGATTTCAAATTTCGGTAACTGAATTTGAAAGAAGAGAGAGAACCGAGAGAGAAGAAGCTGAAAACTGTGAAGAAGAAAAATGAATAAGGAACTGACATAATCCCGTGTTATGGGTATAAAGGTAACTGCCGTTGTTTTTAAACATTTTTGGACCCAGCGGATAATTTGGTTATCCGCTGGACTACACAGTAATCCCGGATCCGGTTTTTGGACTAAAGAGGAAATTTCTCAATATCTAACCGGATACTCCCATAGCCCATAACATAAATATATGAAAGTATTATTATAAGTTGAGGAATATTTTATGATCTTGATCGAAAAGAAATAAAAGAGTGACAAACTCATTAGAATTAATTCAGTATTACAATTATCGAATCACAAGAAGAAGATAAACAAGTAATCACATGATCTTTCAGTTTGGATGTAATATTTCAGATATTGACTGATATCTCATAAGGTTAGTGAAATGGTAAAACCTTCAGCAAAAACGTGTGCTAAAAACTTACTCTACGGAACTAACGAATTGAATAAAATTTGAGCAACTCTACACCTTTAGTAGTGACTTTGCCATACACTTCAAAAACAGAATGCCGGGTCTCACTAGCAGATTCCCCAAAACAGCAACAAAATACTGGCAATATACTAAATTATTGGAGATCCTAGAATTAGACTTTAATTCTAAGGAATTAATTCTGCCATCGCGATCCATGATCCAACTGGTGCATAAGATCAGTGGAAGAACGTAAGAGGCTCTGAATAATATGGAAAATTTGGTGCAGTATATTACCTACTTAAACCAGCTGGACTACAGATGATGTTTCGCTAGAATGCATGGACTCTCAACTATCAAGGTGGCAGCATCAGACATTCAGACCCTTAGCAGCAATCACCGGTGATAGAGGAATCACTCCAGCTATAACCAAGTAAAGCCCTCTGCCTTTCGCGATTGCTAAAGCAGGTAACACAGCCAAGTATTCAGCACCACATATGAGGAGTATTTGGCTTCCTTGCAATCTATATTGCTGACCCAAAGAACTATTAAAGCTCTGAACTTAGGTTTTACCACGAGAGTTCAGATTTCTATAACACAGATCAAGAAAAAAAAATACAGCTAAAACCACCAAGAGGCAAGTAATAGATGACATAAGACAACACTACACTGCATGTTGAGAGAGAGAGAGAGAGATGAAAATGCCTAGCTAGTCATTATTAGTGGAGAAAGAAGAGCACCAAGATGGGGTTGAACGGAAACTCTGTGCAAAGGAAGACACAGGTCCTACCGAATCAAAGGTACAGTTGACAATTCTTTTCAAACAACTTGGTCATTACTGTAATATAGAAACTTGGCAACAAATGACAAATTACATCTGTGAGTAAGCATTCCAAACATGCACATAAAAATACGATCCAAGAGATCAATAAATATATTCATGACAAAAAATACTGCTTTTTTTCTTTTTTTTTTTGACTTAAAAGGTTAATTGACAAAAAATACTGCTAGATGCATGAACACTGGCATATTCCTACGTTTCAAACAAAAATAGAAAGAATTGAGAACAGAATGTCACTGACTAAAACCCTAGAAGCACATGAATGTGGTACTTGAGGACGCTCTTGAAAATGTTATTAGCCTCCCACAAAAAAACTCACAATCTGTTTCCGGACTCCAGCAATCACAATGGAAAACCACTTCTAAGACCATTTCGTTATTCAACAAAATTTCCAGCAACGGGCAAACTAAAAAAAGCAATGACAATACTAAAAAACTTAAGCTGATACAACATACTAGGCAATGATAATCCTGTTCACCAGTCATCACCTATGTCTGGGATCCAACATATATCCAGACAATAACATAAAAACAATAAAACTTAATCGCATTATTGAGGGTGAAACTTTTTGGATAAAATGACGGAATTCTTGATACTTAATACCTCGTCACAGAACAGATACAACTCTGGCTCCTCGGTATAGGGACTTTCATAGTGAAAACAAAAAGAAGTCTTAGGTTGAACTTTAAATTAATCATATAAAGGAAGTAAGAAAACATGAGTAAGGAGAGTTTGGTTATTTTACCTTATCTTGAGTATGTATGCTATCGTATGCAAGCATTCTAGTGGCCGCCGAGTCGACACTTTGTAGGTTGACAAATTGAAGGGATCAATTATCTACCGAGCCAGTTACTTCAGAGAAGACATTAAATGGCAGTATGGCAACAGAAAAGGCAAAAAATAAAGTTTGGCCTTGAACCTTGTAAGTCGCCACAGCAGCATTATTGGTCTTTGAAAGACGGCACCAGGGGACATCAAACAGGAAGCCATGCATTTTCATGCCTTTGATCGCAATTGACTATCATGCTTGCTAGTACACATTGCACTTTTAAATCAGGAATCGGTGGCTGCTCAAGGTATGTCTTTCCCGTGAAGATAACAGGAGCACATAATGAGAGAATGGATCGGTTCCTGAGGCAAGGTACAAGGTTGGCCTGGAAATCTGTAACATCCATGCTCAATCGAACCTCAAGGAAGTAGTCGAGGATGATATGACTTGAGATATTAAATGGTGCAAATTTGTGTATGTTGGCCTCTCGATATAAAGGGATCTAAGACAAATATCATATACTACTTCATAATTCAATAACACTGCAACATCCATGTGTTCGAGGAGTGAGTGAGTAGAGAGAGTACACTGTTGTATGATTCCATATTTACAGTGGTGACCTACAGTATTCAGTACCAGAAATTACCATATATTTCCAAAAATACAGTAATTAATAGTGGGAAGAAGAGGATAGCTCATACCAGAGCAACAACTCCAAGCAGAAGAAAGCTCCTTTTAGGTAAACAAGGTTGAGTACCTGGGGAGAGGGAAGGTAAAAAATTCCATTTGAAATAAGGGTAGTTTACTGTATACCTGTATAATGTCTTCTTGCGAAGTTATTAGCAGCATATCTGTGCCAGGTTTAGTTGTTCAAGACGGAGAAATTGTTCATAAGTTCCGGCTCTATCTTCATTGACGACTGCAGGTTCAAGCTTGGAACGTGTTTACCAGCACCAGTCTCACTGAAGAATATAAAAAAAAAAGCTCTTGGAACGTGTTTACCAGCACCAGTCTCACTGAAGAATATAACAAAGAAACTTCCAACTGTAGATTGTTTCCTAATTTGCAGATACAGACGGATCTATCTAGACTCCACATAGTAGAATATCCTCATAATTTATAAAATAACTTAACCATATCCTGAAAACAAACACTTTAGGGTACAGGAATATCTTGGATGTTCTGTTCTTCATTGGTTACACACAAGTTACATCAACACTTAAAGGAACTATAATCTGGTAATTTGGTATCCACGAGAACTATATACGAAGCAGTACCCGGTGAATTTTTTCCATTGGTTTCTATCATTTTTTGCATGTGCTGCAAAATTCTTAAATTTGCAGATAGGATGAATGAATATTGAAACAGAGAAGATAACAAGTTACCTGTCAACCTCATGTTCTATGGACATCTCTACTCGAACCGGTACACTCATTTTGCTTCAATCTGAATCTGTCAACCTCCACCATTTATCAGGTTCGCGACAAGATCTTCTGTGCCTGTATATGTGCTGAAAAGATCCTTATCGATAGCAGATCATATTACATATAAAGAGAAGCATAGTAAAACAAGGTCTTTCCATAAAATAAACATACAAATATCTACGGCCACTCAGCACAGATAAATGGATCTAGCGATAAGAACTGCTGCCAGAATTCCTAAGAACAACCTAAAGCAGGCAATGAATGTTCCTCTGAAGCAAAGATTGGTAAAACTAGTTCACAGAATCAAGTTTGTACGACTTTCGAACTTTCCACTGGAGGACATGGCTGAGCATCGTACAAGAGCAAGACCAAAAAAAATCAAATGACTCCATTTTTATGAACACATAAGCAAGTTCGAATTCTAGTAGAAAGTTTACTCTCATCAAAGTTATGCACATAAAGAGCCTCGTTGATAGCATTGTCCAAGTTCATTTAGGTAAATGTTGTTCTTTAATTCTTATCTGAATGGTCCCACTAAACACTGGCAAACAGAAAATTTACTAATAATGAACAATTGCAGTAGAAGAGTTCAAGTAAGCAAAACTAACGAAGAACTTACTTCATCTTTTTGTTTTGCATACAGAAAAAAAAATGGAACAAGTATGCAAAGAAAAAATAATTCATTTTCTTGTTATTTACTTCAATTCATTTAGTCCTATAACATCTGTATGTATAAATGTAATACAAACTCATAAATAAGTAAAGAAAAATGATTGGACAAAGAATTGTGCAAAAGGAGCTAATGAAATTCAGGTTCTAACATAAGATTGGTGCAACTGTGTGTGCATTCTACTTACGTTGTCGTTTTGCATTGGCGAACATCTTACTAGCATTGACAGAATCAAAAACATGCAGGTCAAGCAGTGTACTATAATGACCTTTCTCGATCTCCTCCTCTTTAACTCGATGAAGCAGGAGGATCTCTATTATACAATCCTCCCAATCCATATTACCTCCTTTTGCTCCATAAGGCATCTCTTTTCCATTTTTCAGCTCAGAGGAAGCAGGTTTTCCCATAGTCTCACCAATCCGGAACCTGGCAGCATTTATCTTCTCTCTCCGTCTTTGACACGCTATTTTATTAGCAACAAAAGATGGAGGCAAATTATTATATCCTACATTCTTCTCCAATACTTCTCTAAGTGAAAGCTTTTCGCTCAGTTCAGAATTTCCTCGCCACCAATCCTGAGCACTTTGAAGACCTAGTTCTTTCCTCCTCTTTCTAGGATGTTCTTCTTCTTTCTCGGCCATAGCTTCCGGAGAAGTACCATCATTCGAGAACTTCGTATAGATCTTGGACAAGCAGTCTTGTGAGATTTTGAGCTTGTCCAAATCAGTAACACTCTCACTTAAGGTTACACTTCTATCTTCAACATTATAGTACTGTAAATCATCCCCTATATATGAACCATCTTCGGTGAATTCCATTTCTTTACTCAAACACCCACAGATAATTTCTTCAAATTCAGATCTAAAGTTATTTATGTTCTTACTCTTCTCACTAGGTTTTACCCTAGACTTCAGCTCCATGTACCGAAGTATTGAAGGTGCGTTATTTACTACATTTTTAACTGTTAAATTCTTACCCCAAGGCAAGGGTTGACCAACTTTAACAAGAATCTGCAGAAGCTCTCCATGACGTCTCTTACTCGTATTTACCCCAGCATGAACTTCTTTTGCTATATCTTCAATCTGAACTTTGACTTGATTCAATTCTGCAACAAACACCATAATAGCAGCAACAATGGGATTAGGCTGTCTCCCAGTTGTCACAAACCACTTGACTAAACATTGAACTAGAAATGTACCCTGTTTAACCATTTCATCTTTCCTCTCCTCAGAAACTTGCGCAAAACTGTGAGAATGCTTCAGAGAAAATTCAAAGAATGCTACAATATCAAACTCGGGCAATTTTAAATCAAGAAAATCAACAACACGAAGAACCATTCGTCCGAGCTCATGATAATCACAAGCTATAACTGAGGCAACCTCTCTCATCGAAAGAGGCAAGTTGTCCCGTCTCCTTACAACATAAGAGCATGCACCTACAAGGATACTGAACCATCTGCCTGCGCCGAATTCCCCCTCAGTAATTTCATCAATCATCTGTTCCACCTCGATCGTTTTGCGAGACGAAAACTGAAATCTATCAGTTATCTCTTTGATGTCATTTTTGGCATTGTAAATTTTATTCTCTTTGTAAGTATAATCGTCACCAACACGAACAGAGGTACCATCAAAATCGCTTAAGCCACCAAAAGATTGTACAAGGTTATCACCGATAGATTGTACAAGACCACATGTTTCACATACCAAATTATCCGTAATATCATCTCGAATCACTGTATTCTTTTTGCAATTCTTACAGAAGCAAGAACTCATTGCAATCCCAACTAAAATTTCTCAACCTGGGATCAAATTACACAAATTCTATACGATAATTTAATACTAAATAAACACACAGAATAAATAAGGTAAGGTTTAATTCTTACCCTAAAATTTGACAATCATGTCTTGTCTTCCTTGTTCAACAACTGGTAAGGGGATCTTGAGTGAAACCCTATTGGTGCTTGAGGTGAAGTGCTTGACTGACTCTTAGGTAAAGGAAAAGAAGTGGAGACGACGAGGGAAGTGGTGGGATTTGTTTTCAGCCCCCATCAATGGTTTCCTTATAAATACCAATCTCTCTCAGCCGACTCCATATGAAAATTCAAAATTTCTTGGTTCACTTTCCATATAATTGAACCATAAAGCCTTTGCACTCTTTCAGGGCCCACACAATTAGGTTAGTTTGCGCCACGTTTACACCTACAAGGCGACAGCACATGCCGCACGATAGAACCATGATACCGTTGAGGGGCAGCAATGCTTGAGCCGCGAGGCAGCTTGATCATCGCCCAGTAATTATATCCACTTTTATGCTCAATTAAATCCATACCGCTTTTGTTCCAAACTCGAAGCAATTCAACGATTTTTTTATATTTTTTGGTCGTCTCCCTTCATTGAAATGTATTTTTATTGGCCAACCAAAATTGTTTTACGGGCATTGTAGAGTAAAAACTGATTCAGATGAAAATGATAAAATGGGGTAGGTTGATGAGAAACAAGTCTGGGCTTAGATTTAAGAGACCTAAACAAATGTACTGCTCAGGAGTACCTTAGATTTAAGAGATCAATCTGTACAATTCTGGCCTAAACCAAGAAATGGTCGTTCCAGTCTTGCTTTGGTCTGTAGTAGGGTAAAAACTGATTCTGCTGAAAATGGTAAATTGGGTGTGTTGATGAGAAAATAATTCAAACCCTAAACAAAATGTACTGCACGGGAGTACTTTAGATTTGAGAGATCAATCTGTAAGACTCTGGCCTAAACCAAGAAATGGCCGGATTCAACTTGGTACAAAGGAAGGAAAAGAGTTGATCTTAGGAAGGGAAGTAGAGAAGGTGTTGAGATCAGAGTGCTATTCTCTGTAAGGTGTGGTTGTTTATGACTTGCTATCAGAACGTAGAACTGCTAGCAGAATGAAAGCTATGGGTTTTGGATGTTTCTGAATACTTGTGTTGATAACACTATTGTTGGTTGAAATAGGTTGAAAACCTATTTATACAAGTCGTAATTGAATACCCTGATCTCGTAGGAAGTGGAGGTAGTTAAGTAGTGGAGAAGTGGGGATCGTGTAATAGTGGTGAGAACCATGTCCCTGTCATGAAGGGAAGACCGGTCTTCTTTACACCTGTTAGAGCACTGCTCGGTCGAACTCACAAGCGTTGCTATCTCAAGGTTGTTTGCCAAGTTTAGTTGCCAAAACTATAAGTCTTGATTTCTAGTCTACTTATAGCTAAGTTTCGGATTAGGATAGAAAGTGTAGTTGAGCTCTAGACTCCACGGCGTTCATCATGCAAAGACGAAGAACTACTCAAGGAACTGGTGGATCTTCATCGACTAAAAGGTATCTGGAGATTTGAACTTATCCATCACTCAAAAGTCTATCTACTATATCTCCTATCTTGAGACAAAAGTCATATTGCTATATAGACTTCGATTATACACAATTGCTATTTCGAGCCGAGTTTATCTCGCTTATCTATTTCTCGAAATATGTGTTCGTAAGCTTTCGCTTTGGGTTCATTTTTACAAGTGACGAAAGTCATGTTGATTGTTTCAATCTCTTGAAAATCGCTTTGGTGAAAAATAGAGTGTGGATAACCTCTATATAACATCCTCTAAGAATGTTTCAATGATTGAAATAAAGAGTTTAGAACATGTAACCATCTTTGGGTATAAGCATATAGTGTGTTCGCACATTAGTGTATAAGTCCAAAACCGGGAACCAAATGTATGCATACTTGTGTGTGTACTAAATGGTTGATGGAGACTTGGTAAGTATGCGTACCCGTACGCTTACTGGCGGAAGTTCACAACGGTGAATTTGTGCTGAGTTTGGAAATCAAAACCAACTCAAAGTTGACGTCCGTGAATTTCTGCTGAGTTGGAAAACCAAAACAAACTCAAACACTTACTTAAGTACGCATACTTAAGTGTGTTACTTTCTAAAATTGGTTTGTTCATGAACTAAAACATTTATATAATAAGGAATGCAATTTGAAAACCGTGGCTATAATGTTCATGAATCAATTCGAGTGAATCAAAGCCGATTTTGCTTCGATTGTGTCTTGTATAATTCTATAAGATCTAAGCAATTGAACAACTCTCGAACTAGTTCATTTGAGTCATTTAGACTGGTTATGGTGAAGATGAATAAGGTTGATATGAAAGTGCTCATATGGCTAACCATTAGTTAACTACTGTTGAACCAACTAGGCGTACATGTTTAGGTACGGTTACACAAACCTAAATGAACGTGCATTTCATTTGTGTATAACAAGCTAAGATTCGATCTAACGGTTGAAAGATATTAGCTTGAATATAATCAGGTTTTCATCTAACGGTGAATATTGAATGCTTTGTTACCAAGGTAGCACTGATTGCAAACCCTGATTTGAAGACTATATAAAGGAGAACTCTAGCAACTGGGAAACCTAATCCTTACACATTATGTGTAGTACTAGTTGTATAAGCTAGACTCAATTCTCCTTTCACCTTAGGTTTCTACCGAGACCCTGTAGGTTAACGACTTGAAGACTTTATTGGGATTGTGAAGCCAGACCCAACTATTTTCTCTGTAGTTGCGTGATCTGATCTTGTTGTTTCTATCGTATTGAGTACAATGGTAAAATTGGATCGAGATTAATTTCTCCGATAGGCAAGATAAGAAAGTAGTCACAAACGTCTTCGTCTCATCGTTTGTGATTACTCAATATCTTATTTTGCTAGTATATTAAGATTATTGTGAGGTGATTGATATTTCTAGTTTGTTCTTCGGGAATATAAGTCCGGTATATCAATTGGTTCCTGTTCACCTTGATTTATCAAAAGACGAAACAAAACTCGTAGGTATTTCTGTGGGAGACAGAATTATCTATTATTGTAGACTTTTCTGTGTGATACAAATTTGTTTATTAAAGTCTTCGACTTTGGGTCGTAGCAACTCTTAGTTGTGGGTGAGATCAACTAAAGGAATCAAATGCGTAGTATCCTGTTGGGATCAGAGACGTAAGGAGCGAAACTGTACCTTGGATCAGTGTGAGATTGATTGGGGTTCAATTACAATCCAGAACGAAATTAATTTGTAGTAGGCTAGTGTCTTTAGCGGCTTAATACATTGTGTGTTCAATCTGGACTAGGTCCCGTGGTTTTTCTGCATTTGCGCTTTCCTCGTTAACAAAACTTCTGGTGTCTGTCTTATTTCTTTTCCGCATTATATTTTGTTATATAATTGAAATATCACAGGTTGTGCGCCGAATCAATCAATTGGTAAATCTAACCTTTGGTTGTTGATTGAAATTCATTGATCCTTGAACATTGGTCTTTGGTACCAGTCAAGTTAATTAGACTCACAAATCGCTATTTGTTTGAGTAAGTAATGAATCGAGAAATTGAGATATAACTCCTTGATATACTTTTCTTAAGATTGAGTCTGACTGTCTAGTTGATTCTCTTGAAAGTATATTGGAGTTAGTCCATACAGATTGCTAAGCGAAATATTGGGTGAGGTTGTTAGACCCCACTTTTTCAACACCCACTACTCCTTTGCTGCTATCAACCTTCCGCCTTTCCTAAAACTTTCTCACAATGGGCGTGTTGCATGCCGCACGCTGTAAACCGCCAGACCAATATCCTGATGAGTATCCCCCAGTTTGTGACATGTTTGATGTCTCGAATATTTTTGTGGAAAATGGAGCAAGTCACGTGGAGAATAAAACAAATCCTTCATAGTAATTGCTAAGTGGGTCTTGCTGACAAGACCTGATAATTTCGACCAATCACGCGCAGGTTAGGCGGTAGGTGGTCATATGTGATGAGTCAAGTCATGAAAGTGAGACTTGATGTGAGTTAGCACTCAAAAATAGCATACGGTGCCTTTTAGGTTAAATAGTTAAATAATTTATTAAATCGATATTTATGAAATATCGTTTATAATCAATGCATGTAAAGCATCGCTTTTAAGCAAGCAGTTCAAATTAAATCGATATGTACGAAGTGCAGCTGTTAGGAGCGCAACTAGCCTCTTTGGTTGAGCGGTTGAAATCCCAGCAAATCGATCGAAAGCGGCGTGACCGCTCACGAAGAAGGGAAGTGGCTGACAACAATCATGGCGTCCTGTTGGTCGCCTAAGATTGAATCTAAGCCGGTCAGATCATCTAACAAAGTTGGATGGTTGAGATGATTTTGCGGCAGTTATTGATTGCCGTTAATTCATTTAAGACTCTTATGAGTAGCGTGGCCAACTGATAGACACATTTTTGTGTCTACTTTGTCCTCAATGTCTGTACTGTCGGAACTCTATTTTTGTACTAATATTGTGTTTTTATGTATTTTTAGGAAATAAACATTTTTGGAAAATTCGGCTCGAAAAGTTGATTTTGGCACCCGGAGGACAAGTGTTATTCGGACTCTCGCTTTTGGATAAGGGGTAACCTAATTACTAAGGGGCACCCCCAGGTCACCCCAAGGCATCTTATATTCGCACCCCATTTCAGGATAAGGGGCATATCATCTTCAACATTCAAATTCGTGTTTTGGCGGGAAAACCATTTTCACTCCTGATAGATTTTCAATCAGCAAAATGAAGGTGTTCTAGTGCGATTCAATCGCTGAAAATTGGTGAGAAGTTGTGATTTAACATGTAAAAGCTGTTGTGAGTGTTCTCTTAGCTCAAATTTGGCTAGAATTGGCTAGCCAATTCACGGGCTCAAAACAGGTAACACACATGCAGAAGAGTTTCTCTACGACTTCTGGAAGATTTTGTGTGTGTTCTGCTCGTGTTTCATGCATCGAGCAACCTGTTGGAGCATGTGTAATCGAATTGGAGCGTGCTGGACCAGAGAAAACGCGTGAAAAAGCTAAAACAGGAAAGAAAATAGCCGAAAATATTTTCTTTCACTGCCGAGGATTTGTGGAGTTATGGAGGAGATTCGATGCATGCTTCGGGTTTAAATAGAGTCCTTGGAGGTCAGATAAAGGGTGTCGAGAGTTTTGGGAGCTAGGGAGAGCTAGAGAAGACGAAATCAGAGTTTAACAAAACTCTGTTTCTGCTGCTGCATGAAGATGAACACGAAGAACAATAAACTGTAAGAGACTGTCGTTCTTCAACAGTGACAGTGACAGTGGAGTGTGGGTCGTATTTTCCCAAAGACTACAACATTTCATATGTATCGTTCTTGTGTGACGCTTCATGTGGGTCGCACATTAGCTGTTTACACCATTTTCTCTTCTTCTCATCATTTGTAAACCATTTTTGAGCCATAATAAATTATTTTGAGAGCATTTATACTATGATGAGCTAATTCCCTCGTAACCAAGGCAATGGAGGAAGCTATTCACGCAACATAAATGGGTAACTATTTCATTTAATTATATAATTCACCTAATCGCTGCTTTTGCAGAGTTTTAAATTGTTTGAATGATTGTCTTAATTATTTGTTATTCAGTTTGATAGGTTATGATTGGTTTAATCTCTTGATAATCTATGATTAAGGGTTACAAATAACGTTTGAGAATCTGTATGATTGATAGTGAATTAAAGATAAAAGAGGACTTAAGAATTGAATAAAGTTTTGAAATATTTATCATTCAATTTTGCATAATAGTGGAATCTAGTGTCTTGGTTACCTCTCGCACCCATTGTTAATAATTTTGTATATAATTTTATTAAACCTTTAAATTTAATCTTCACAAGTCCAAGAGTTTGAACCTCATTACTACAACCCACGAAAAAATCATTAATCATTTTGGCGCCGCTGCCGGGGATTTGTGCTTAGGTAGAATTGTTAGGTTTTTTATTATTCCATTTGTTCTTTTTACGTCTCTTTGGTTGTGTCTTTATATTACAGGTTTGAAGTTGGATACTAAAGACCTTGGAATCAAAGCTTAAAGCTAAAAGAGAAGGAAAAAAGACAAAGCAAAAAAAAAAAGAAAAAAGAGAGAAAAAAAGAGAGAGAGAATTATTTTTTTTATTTTTTATTTTTTTAAGAGACTTTCCATTTTTTTTTTGTAATTATTATTATTATTATTTTTTGTATTTCTTTTCATTGGACTGGACTTTGGACAATTTATTTTAATTTTAAACCCTACGGAAGGGTTATATAAAAAAAAATTAAATATAAACTGTTTGCAGGGAAGGACGACGATTACAATATCGTCTCGGCCCCTCGGGTTCATACATGACATAGGAGTCGTGGCCCGAGTCGACTTCAACGGTTCATCCCCCGTCTGGTACGAGAGGTAAGTCCATCGAAACACTCACGAATCTCCTGTAAGCGAGTTACTGTATTCCTTAAGGTAATTCATTGATTGAGGACGAATTTGGACTGTTTTTAAATTCCTAGTAAAGGGCAAGGCCTGGCCAATACAAGATAAGGGTTCAGATTTCATCACCGCTCCCTTCTTGCCCGCCTTAGGAAAACGAAACCTAACGCGAACCCAAGCTTAAAATTTGATTAGTACGAGACCGACAGGGTAACGAGCTTGGTAGGAAAATCTTTCGAAAAATATTGGTTACTCTTTTAAGTATACTTCAAAGTTCTTGATGGCTTCTGTAAGTTGAATGCGTGACTGCGCCGCCTTGTAATACCGGTGAGGCTTTGGGTATCAAAGCTCCACTGAGCTTCCCTCGCCTCGATTCAACTTACATTAGCTCGGATTGATTCCAGAAGGGTGTGCTCAAATTGTAACGAATTCCTTTTCGAAGGAATAAAAGCTGGTCTAGAAAACAATCTAAGTGGAGCCATCATGCTTTTTGTTTGCTAGATTCTATAGGTTTGATTTGGTCGAGTCAGCCTTGTTTGTGGTTGTGTAGAATTCCCTTGCAATTAAGAATGTCGAACTGGTATGATAGAAGCCAATACAATGAGTATCGACCTGAATTTGAATAAGGACATCATCAGTTTTATGACCATGGTGGGAATAGTAGTTGGGAACGCCAACCTTTTCAAGGTTATGGTTCATACCATGGTGATCCCAATTACTATCCACACGCGAATTGGTCTTACGAGCAAGAAAACCAGGAACATTGTAGTACTGGTTACTCGTTTTTGGAAACTAGTCCTGATTATGATATTTCTGAACCTGTTCCATCTCTAGAAGAGACCCAACAACGGATTGAAAGGACGTATAAACGTTTAGTCGCAATGAATAGTTCAAAAGAAGAGTGTACACGATATTCTGAGATGATAAACGAGAGTGGTGAATGTATAAGTGTTATGCTCAGTGAAATTCAGGCACGTCTAGAGGCAGAAAATGAACAGTTGGCTAATGCTGCTCGAAATAATCTAAATTTCCAAAATAGGGTTTCTAATTCTACCCTTGATTTCAATAGTGAATATTTGCCTAATTTTGAGGACGAGGTTAGAATTGGTAACACTACTTGTTTTGATAAGGTTCGATCATTTTCATGTTATTATAGTGATGATTATGATGAGGATAGTATTGATGAAGAACATGAAATATGTAGGCATAGTGATCAGGAATTTGTTGCTCCGATTGAGCTTTATAATGATAGTGTTGTTTCTAATACAAATCCAAATAATTTTAATAATTATTCACCTATTCAAAAGGATGTGGATTTGACTAGAGATACCACCGTTTTAGACGATGTAGTTCATGATCCTTTAGCCTGCAGTATGTTGGATAATCCATTATTTGATGTGCCTATCAGTGAATCGGAGGAGGTAACTATGATTAAAATCTTAGTTTATGAGCCTTTATCTGATAATCCTTTATATGATTGTGATGATGGTTTAGAGGAAAGAGTTTACCCTGAGAATACTGTTTTAGAATCTAGCGATTTAGAAACACTAGTCTTAGAAGATGATAAACTCGTAGAAATGAGTGATGATGAACCCAACTTAGAAGAATCTATTGACCATTTCCAGGAATCTAATGACCTAGAAATTAGGGAAGTTGTGACTAGTCTTTCTAGAGACACAGAAAACTCTAAGTTTGGGGGTGATTATCATTCTCCGTGTGCTTTAACTCTTAGAAAGTACCCTCCTGTAGGACTTGACATTTGTGCCTCAACCATCTTACAAGATTATCTTCATACACGTTTTCCCGAACCTAATGATGTCCAGAAAGAAGCTCAGTTGTTAGAAACCCATCCTCTGGTTGATGTGGTTAACCCAAGCTATGATACCAAGATTGACTTTGTTTTCCCACCAAAAACTTTTCAACCAATTGTGGGAACTTTTGATTTGAAGATGTGTCGGTTATTAAGTTTTGAGACTAAACCTAATCACTTTAGGATATTAGGGTCGACACATTTTCTTAAGGAAGACCATCTCTTTCATTGTGGTCAGCTGTGTGAGTCAAATCTGACTGACTTAGAGGATCCCCAGTTATCCAGGTTGTTGTTATGTGCTTATAAGTTCTTAATTGAGTTTTTCCAGACTCTAATACCTGAACCGGATCTTAGCTTTGAGGAAATCCAACCGATGAAAACCTGTTATCTAGACCCAGTTATAGAACTTGAACCTGAGCCACAACTAGATGTAGTTGTCTTAAACAAGGGTATGTTCGGCATCTTTTTGGTCTGTTGCAGTTTCCTCTTCTTATGGGTAATACTTTTTGATCCAGATGACCCACAGTTATTCCGACTACTTCTATATGAATCTATGAGGTGACTAATTCCTTCTGATGTCTGGCTGAAGACTTTAAACTTAGCACTTCTTGGGAGGTAACCCAATATTCTTGCGACACGGTAATATCTTTCCTTATCTCTTTTGCTTCATTGGTAACAGTTTCTCCTTGTTCATGTTTTTAATTTTATCTTTAGAACATTGAGGACAATGTTAGGTTTAAGTTTGGGGGTATGAGAGAAATTTTTTAGTTGCATAATAAATAAACTCCAGAGCCTAGAAATTTATGCTTATTTAGGATGGCACTAACCATTCTAAGTGGATGGAAGCATTTTGGTTTTAGGAGTTGAGGGACCAATCTGACTAGATGGAAACATCTAAAGAGTCTATTCATAAAAGCACAGAGCTCAGGTGTTAGAAATAACATGATAGTTTCGCCATATCTCGTTGAGTCCTTTTCATTTCTGTTTCTATTTTTATTTTTAAACTATGTTTCTCTAGGTGATTAGGTGGGGCTCACGATTCAAGTTGTTACCACTACTAGGGTAAAATAGAGTGACTGAGTATTGAAAAAAAAAATGAAAAAAAAAAGTTTTAGACCAGACCATTTGACCAAACGGAATAAAATTCAATAAAGTCGACCACTAGAACCCTTGTATATGCCAGTTGTGTTGACCTAGAGTTAGGATTATCGAACACTGGTTCCCTTGTATATGCCAGTGATTTGATATTAGTCAGACTATCTCAGACATTTAGGATAGGTTTATTTTGGCAGTGGCCTTCAGACAGATATGAGAAACATCGTTCACCTAGTTAACATCAAAAGCATCTATATTTTTTCAATATCCATCTCTTAATCTATCCATATGATTAGTTTGACTCCGAGTATGATGTCCATCGTGAAACTATCTTAGTAGAGCTCTGTCACTTTTATGAATTTTAGTATGTTTGAGCGAGAACTCGTATACATCAATTGGAATTTCGCGTCAGGGTACTTCCTCCTGTAATTAATAAGTATGCCAACCAAGGAGGTTCTTTAGTGCTTTCCAAGGTTCTACATAGATAGCTAGGGTCTGGAGTAATGGTTTTGTGGGTACACCTCTGGTAAACCCTCCGGAGACAACACTCCGCCACTAGGGCCACCTAATGGTTTAACGGCTTACTGCACGTTCTAAGTGTAGTCATTTTATTTTTTAGATTAGATTTGCTCGAGGATATTTGATAGACACATTTTTGTGTCTACTTTGTCCTCAATGTCTGTATTGTTGGAACTCTATTTTTGTACTAATATTGTGTTTTTATGTATTTTTAGGAAATAAACATTTTTGGAAAATTCGGCTCGAAAAGTTGATTTTGGCACCCGGAGGACAAGTGTTATTTGGACTCTCGCTTTTGGATAAGGGGTAACCTAATTACTAAGGGGCACCCCCAGGTCACCCCCAAGGCATCTGCTATTCGCACCCCAGTTCAGGATAAGGGGCATATCATCTTCAACATTCAAATTCGTGTTTTGGCGGGAAAACCATTTTCACTCCTAACAGATTTTCAATCAGCAAAATGAAGGTGTTCTAGTGCGATTCAATCGTTGAAAATTGGTGAGAAGTTGTGATTTAACATGGAAAAGCTGTTGTGAGTGTTATCTTAGCTCAAATTTGGCTAGAATTGGCTAGCCAATTCACGGGCTCAAAACAGGTAAAACACATAAAGAAGAGTTTCTCTACGACTTCTGGAAGATTTTGTGTGTGTGTTCTGCTCGTGTTTCATGCATCGAGCAACCTGTTGGAGCATGTGTAATCGAATTGGAGCGTGCTGGACCAGAGAAAACACGTGAAAAGCTAAAACATGAAAGAAAATATCCGAAAATATTTTCTTTCACTGCCGAGGATTTGTGGAGTTATGGAGGAGATTCGATGCATGCTTCGGGTTTAAATATAGTCCTTGGAGGTCAGATAAAGGGTGTCGAGAGTTTTTGGAGCTAGGGAGAGCTAGAGAAGACGAAATCAGAGTTTTAACAAAACTCTGTTTCTGCTGCTGCATGAAGATGAACACGAAGAACAATAGACTGTAAGAGACTGTCGTTCTTCAACAGTGACAACGACAGTGGAGTGTGGGTCGTAGTTTCCCAAAGACTACATCATTTCATATGTATCGTTCTTGTGTGACGCTTCCTGTGGGTCGCACATTAGCTGTTTACACCATTTTCTCTTCTTCTCATCATTTGTAAACCATTTTTGAGCCATAATAAATTATTTTGAGAGCATTTATACTATGATGAGCTAATTCCCTCGTAACCAAGGCAATGGAGGAAGCTATTCACGCAACATAAATGGGTAACTATTTCATTTAATTATATAATTCACCTAATCGCTGCTTTTGCAGAGTTTTAAATTGTTTGAATGATTGTATTAATTATTTGTTATTCAGTTTGATAGGTTATGCTTGATTTAATCTCTTGATAATCTATGCTTAAGGTTTACAAATAATGTTTGAGAATCTGTATGATTGATAGTGAATTAAAGATAAAATAGGACTTAAGAATTGAATAGAGTTTTGAAATATTTATCATTCAATTTTGCATAATATTGGAATCTAGTGTCTTGGTTACCTCTCGCACCCATTGTTAATAATTTTGTATATAATTTTATTAAACCTTTAAATTTAATCTTCACAAGTCCGAGAGTTTGAACCTCATTACTACAACCCACGAAAAAATCACTAATCACCAACCAACTTTGGGTATCCACCAGGAGTCGTATGGTTAGGTTGAGGACAAGATGATCGGTCCTCATGGAAGAGGGGATGCCGACGATCACGACGACATCTCATTGGCTCCTCGAAATCGGATCTAGGCCGTCTGAAAAAACGGGGGTACAACAACCACACCCAATATTTCGATTAGCAATCTGTATGGACTAACTCCAATATACTTTCAAGTGAATAAACTAGACTGAATCTTAATAAAGTATATCAAAGAGTTATATCTCTTTTTCTCGATTCAATTCTTACTCAAGCAAATAGAAATCTGCGAGTCTAATTGAATACAAGAGAATCACTTTAACGGAACCAAAGACCAATGTTCAAGTATCAATCAATTTAAATCAACAACAAAGGTCACATTTCCCAATTGATTGATTCAAACGCACAACCTGTGATATTTCAATTATAAAGATAAACAATATAAGGCGGAAAAGAAATAACACATACACCAGAAGTTTTGTTAACGAGGAAACCGCAAATGCGGAAAAACCCCAACCTAGTCCAGATTGAACACACACTGTATTAAGCCGCTACAGACACTAGCTTACTACAAACTAACTTCGGTCTAGACTTTAGTTGAGCCCTAATCAATCTCACACTTATCCAAGGTACAGTTGCGCTCCTTACATCTCTGATCCCAGCAGGATACTACGCACTTGATTCCCTTAGCTGATCTCACCCACAACTAAGAGTTGCTACGACCCAAAGTCGAAGACTTTAATAAACAAATCTGTATCACACTGAAAAGTCTACGGTAATAGATAAATATGTCTCCCACAGAAATACCTACGAGTTTTTGTTCTGTCTTTTGATAAATCAAGGTGAACAGGAACCAATTGATAACCCGAACTTATATTCCCGAAGAACAGCCTAGTATTATCAATCACCTCACAATAATCTTAATCTACGCGGAGAAAGAAGATATTGTGGAATCACAAATGATGAGATGAAGATGTTTCTGATTACTTTTATATCTTTCCTATCAGAGATATCAATCTCAAGCCAATCATTGTGATTGTACTCAATACGATGGAAACAACAAGATTAGATCACACAACTAAAAGAAAGTAATATCGGTCTGGCTTCACAATCCCAATGAAGTCTTCAAGTCATTAATGTTAGAGCATAGCTCGGTCAACCTCGCATGCGTTGCTATATCAAGCATGTTTGTCAATGTTAGTGATCAAAACTATAAAGTCTTGATTTCTAGCCTATTAGCTAAGTCTCGGACTAGGATAGGAAAAGTGTAATTGAGCTCAAGGATTTCATGGTGATTCAACGACAACGACGAAGATCTACACCAAGGAACCATGGAACTTCATCAACAAAAAGGTATGTGAAGACTTGAACTTATCTATCACTTGAAAGTCTATCTATTCTTCTCCTACTTCTTATGAGACAAAATTCGTATGCTATATAGACTAGATCATATACACTTGATATTTCGAGCTGAGTATTTATTGCTTATCTTTCGATCTAACGGTTGAGAGATCTTGGGTTGAATCTAAATCAGGTTTTCATCTAATGGTGGATAGAGTTTGCTTTGTACCTAAGGCAAAACCCTGATTTGAAAGGCTATATATAGGAGACATCTAGCTAGAGAAAAACTTAATCCCCACACGTCTGTGTGCTACTAGTGCGCTCGCTAGAGTCGATCTCCATTAACTCTTGAGTATCTTCTCTAAACTCGAGTTAACGACTTAAAGACTTTATTGGGATTGTGAAGCCAGACCGATACTACTTTTATCGTAGTTGTGTGATCTGATCTTGCATCTTCTATCGTACGAGTAAAATCGATTGATTAACTTGAGATCGTGAGAGTTATCCGATAGGCAAGATAAAGAAGTCACAAACATCTTCGTCTCACTGTTTGTGATTCCTCGACAATCCGCTTGTGTAGTCAGAAAGGATTGTAGAGAGGTGATTAATTAATCTAGGTTGTTCTTCGGGAATATAAGTGCGGATTATCAATTAGTTCATGTTACCTTGATTTTGTATCTAAAGACGGAACAAAACCTAGGGTTTATCTGTGGGAGACAGATTTATCCTTTTGATAGACTCTTCTGTGCGAGACAGATTCGTTTATTATCAAGTCTGTGATTTTGGGTTGAAGCAACTCTTAGTTGTGGATGAGATCATCTAAGGGAATCAAGTACGCAGTGTCCTGCTGGGATCAGAGGCGTAGGAGTACAACTGTACCTTGTATCAGTGGGAGATTGGTAGGGGTTCAACTATAGATCAGTCCGAAGTTAGTTTGCAGTAAGCTAGTGTCTGTAGCGGCTTAATACAGTGTATATTGAATCTGGACTAGGTCCCGAGGTTTTTCTGCATTTGCGGT
This sequence comes from Papaver somniferum, assembly GCF_003573695.1. Lineage (NCBI taxonomy): Eukaryota > Viridiplantae > Streptophyta > Magnoliopsida > Ranunculales > Papaveraceae > Papaver > Papaver somniferum. The sequence goes on along the minus strand of NC_039363.1, from coordinate 162,645,713 downwards.
TTCCTCATTAACAAAACTTCTGGTGTCGGTGTTATTTCTTTTCCGCATTATATTTTATATAATAGAAATAATACAGGTTGTGCGTTCGTGATCATCAATTGGAAATCCAACCTTTGGTTGTTGATTGATATTGATTGATCCTTGGACATTGGTCTTTGGTACCGTCCAAGTTATTCTTTGTATTTGATAAAGACTCGCTATTGATTTTAGCTTGAGTAGAAATCAAATCAAGAGAGAGATATTAACTCCTTGAGATACTTTTATCTAGACTGAGTCTGACTGTCTAGTTGATTCTCTAGCAAAGTATTTCGGAATTAGTCCATAAAGATTGCTAAGCGAAATATTGGGTGGTGTTGTTAGACCCCCGCTTTTTAAATTGGTATCAGAGCAGGCAAACACATTAAAGACCTTACAAGTCTGTGTTTGTAGCGATCTGATTATGGACGAGTCTATCTATAATAACGTACCAGTTCAGAAATTACCAGATGATTCTAAAAGCTTGGATTCACCTGAGAGAACTGTCACATCTAAGTCAATATCTAAACATTCTCTTGATGTAAAAACTGTTGATTGGGAAACTCTCCTAGAAGAACAGTTGGATGAACTTTCTGATGAAGGTGATTCACACTAGTATAGAAATGGCCTTTAGCCACGCCAAATATAAATTTGCCTGTCACGCCTTTTTGGTTTTGGCGTGTCTATAGGGTATACTTCTACCCTATAGACACGCAATGTTCAATGGGCGTGTTCATATAAGTGCTTTCAGCCACGCCAGGGCTACTAGCATGTCAAAATTTCAACCGTTTAGTCACGTTAACTTTAAATTTTTGATTGGGCGTGTTTATAGACCAGTATATGGCCACATTAGGTATTGGGCGTGTTTATAGACCTATTTATGGCCACATTAGGGAGTTGTGGCGTGTCCAAAAGGTTAGTCACGCCATTTAAGGTGTGGTTTTAAAGTTGGTTCATTAGACACGCCAGTATATGCGTGTCCATAGTGTACGATTTATTGACACGCCAAATTCAAAGTGTGGCCAAAAAGTTCTTCTTTGGACACGCCGGTATATGTGTGTACATAGTGTACGATTTATAGACACGCCGGTATATCGTGTCCATAGTGTAGGATATATAGACACGCCAAGTTGAAAGTGTGTCCAAAAAGTTCTTCTCTGGACACGCTAGTATATGTGTGTCCATAGTGTGCGTTCTAAAGACACACCGGTTTTATAGCGTGGCTAAAATCTTTCGCCCATATTCGAACGCATGACCTCGAAGATTTAGATAACGTACCAATCCATCAAGATGGTCATCTTTAGATGTTTATGATTAGTGTTTCGAAAATACTAGACTGGTTGAACTACTCAACATTTAAATAAACACGCCAAACTGAAAGTGTGGCCAAAAAGTTCTTCTTTGGACACGCTAGTATATGTGTGTCCATAATGTGCATTCTATAGACACGCCGGTTTTATATCGTGGCTAAAAAGTTCGTTTTGAAAAAATTAATAAAAATCTTTCGCCCATATTCGAACGCATGACCTCGAAGGATTTAGATAACGTACCAATCCACCAAGCTGGCCATCTTTAGATGTTTATGATTAGTGTTTTGAAAATACTAGATTGGTTGAACTACTCAACATTTAAATAAACACGCCAAGTTGAAAGTGTGGCCAAAAAGTTCTTCTTTGGACACGCTAGTATATGTGTGTCCATAGTGTGCGTTCTATAGACACGCCGGTTTTATAGCGTGGCTAAAAAGTTCGTTTTGAAAAAATTAATAAAAATCTTTCGCCCATATTCGAACGCATGACCTCGAAGGATTTAGATAACGTACCAATCCACCAAGCTTCCCATCTTTAGATGTTTTTTATTAATGTTTTGAATATACTAGATTGGTTAAACTACTCAACATTTAAATAAACACGCCAAGTTGAAAGTGTGGCCAAAAAGTATACCCAAAACCCTCAAGACTAAATTGGTTTATGATCATAAAAATATGAAAGACCTGAACAAAACAAAAGAAACCCTGACAATAAAAAACTCTTAAAATTCTTACTAAGATATAGAATCACAGCCAAGATCATAAAAAACTCTTAAAATTGTAGAACCCTAGGTTTACATAATACAATAGAAAACGATTTTAGATTTGGGAAAGGTATATACCTGAAACCCTAGCAATAGTAATTTCAAATTAATAAAATAAAAACATCCCCCATTCATGAAATTAAACAAGTAAGTTTGAATTTAATCTGATAAGAGAAGGAAGAATCCCTTACCTGGGGTTTCTCTATTTCACCTCTTCCAGTATTTCTCCCGCGCAAGTAAGAGAAGGAAATAAAAAAATTTCTACTTTGATTAACCAAAATGCCATTTTACCTAGGTTTATCACGTCATTATAACATTGTGGGTTAGAATAGGTGCCAATTAGACTAGGGTACGTGTTCGATTAAAGCTTTCTCTTGGGAATATCCGTGACCCTACAAGAATATAGTTTATTCCAGAGAGAGAATAAACAGGGAAACCAAAGGGATTAACAAGGAAACCAAAGGGTCAGAGAGCAAAAAAATTCAGAGAGAGAATTTGTAGAGGGAGATTACTGTTTTCTGAATTTTTCTCAATCAAATCAAATCAAATCAATCAAAATGGCTGGTGATGATAATCAACACAGACCAAAGGGTAAAGCCCCCATGACTGAAGAGCAACTATTGAAAGAGTTAGAAGAGAAAGAAAGATGTGAAAGGCTATCAGCCACTATGCAGATGATTGGGCAGATGAACAAGGATGATCTGGAGAAGGTAAACAAGAGAGTAAATGACTTGTTATATGATATTGAAGTTCCTATATTGAAAGAGTTAGAAGAGAAAGAAAGATGTGAAAGGCTATCAGCCACTATGAAGATGATTGGGCAGATGAACAAGGATGATCTGGAGAAGGTATAATCATTCACAGCTTCGCAGTTATGTTTTCAATATAGCACGACTTGAAAGATACGTTAGGAATGAAACAATTCAAGTCAATATTACTAATTCACTTGATAGAGAGGCATATACACACCTAGTATTAATCTACAATCTGGCAAAGAGACACATTACGAACATCCATATATGTTTGATCTTTAGACATAAAGATCAAATCACAGTGACTAACAATAATTGGCTTGCGTTGGTTGCGTCGTATTCGAATTGCACATAATTGACATGAGCACTACTTGGTGAAGCCTTATGCACACCTAATTTAATTCTACAATCTGACAGTGAATACAAATCACAGTGACTCCTGAGATGCTGCTTCTCAAAACAGAATACAAGCTTTATTCACCAATTATGGTATCATACAACCAAATATTATGTCTTAGTTTAAGATCATCTGTCAACTGACATATAAAACTACTTGGTGGAGGCATAAATCATGCAATTGAGATGTTCATAATCACAATACATTCTCAAAACAGGATACAATTCACAACAACATAATAAACATAAAATCTGAAAGATAGAGATGTTCATAATCACCAAAACTTTCTCAAAACAGGATACAATTCACAACAAACATAATACACCTAAAATCTGAAAGATAAAGATAATCAACATCATAAATTGTACCATTCAAAATCAGTAGTGTGTAACCTCCAATTTGAAAAATCATTAAACCCCCAAATGAATGAATGATAAATACCTTAGATGAAGATGACCAAGATTTGCATTTCCAAAATTATGAATCACTAGCAATACTTCTATGAGAGATCGATTAAACTTAAATCTAGGCCTGAATCGATCTTTCACAGAAAAATCAATTGATTCATTGTTGTTGATGAAGTTTTCTGCAGATGAATCTCCAAGAAACCCCAAATGAATATTACATGAAGATAATCATCGTGGAATTCATTCAATAAATTCACCCAGTCTTCGATTAGAAAGCAGAAGATGTACTTGGTGATGGTGGTGGTGGTTCGTTCAATTCACCCAACTTTGAATTTAGGGTTACAGGTTAGAGAAGATTGAATATTCAATCAACCAAATCCAAACTCCGTAATCTAAGTCGAAATTGAGTAAAGATTGATGGAGATTTTAGGGTGTGAAATTAATGAAGATGAAACTGGATTTCGATTTCGACGAAAAAGAAAGGATTCGAGAGAGATTTCTGCTGCTGATCGTTTGGGAGAAAGAATAGACTATGTCTCAGACGCTGTTGACTGTGTTGGTAGTTGCCCATGCTAGCTACATTTCAACATATGGACCATGTTAACTAATTAAAATTAAATAAATAAATATACACAATTTGTGAAGGGACCTTATGTTTGACCATTTTTTGATTTTAATTGTTGGTAAAGCAGTTAAAGACATGGATAGGGTTTACGGGTTGTCTGCAAGCCGGGCATGTTCAGGATTTCTTACTTGCTATTCAAATTATGAGGAACATGCAGTTCATTGTAAGGTAGACCCTGGTTTTAAACATAGACATGATCATGTGAGGGACATTTTATATGATATACTATGGAGAGCCGGTATTTCTGCAAAGAAAGAAGCGGCTGTCAATTTTTTGACTGATCCACTCGAAGGGAAATCGACGCTCAGACCAGTAGATGTTTTAATTTTTGGGTGCGCTAACGGAAAACATGCATGTGTTAATCTTACTGGGGTTTATTCATTAGTAGGAATTGGACATGGTACGTTTATAGTCGGGCAAGCGGCGTTGAGGGCTTCCTCAGGTAAGATAGCGAAACATGAGAAAGCGTGTCTTGATAATGGGCATACCTTTATTCCTTTTGGTTTTTTAGCTCCGGAGGCGGTTGGACTCCTCGGAAGAGTCCAGAAAGTCATGCACAGTAATGTCATGACTCCTGGTTCGAGGGAGTTGTTTTCCATAGGTTAGGTTGCAATTCAAAAAGGGCTCGCGGCGCAGCTTGTTGCGCGTTTGCCTATTTCGTCTAGGGATGGCCATTTTCCCCACCCAAACCCATCCCAGTGGGTACCCGCCCCGTTCGGATAGGGTTTTACCCGCACAAATGGAGATGGGATCGGGTATGGGTAATACCCGAAAACTAAGCTACGGGGATGGGGTGGGGATGGGATTCAAGGTCCCCGCCCCGTATCTTTCACAAGTTAAGGGTTATACTTTTATGCAATAATGTGTATAATTTTTATACTTCCACCACTTAGTCGAGCTTTCTGTCATTTATCATATTCTCGATCGTTCTTGTACATTCATCACTTTCGTTCTTTTTTTTTGTGATCAAACACATTCTCTAAAAGTTAAAATAGAGAAAATGAAGCAGATAATGAAATGGTTAACGTGGACGAAGATAGCACGAGACAGGAAAAAACAGAAAAACTAATAAGTCATTAACAGATTCTTTTGTTCACTTTAAGATAAATTACTAAATTTAAGATTCCAGAATGCGCCGTTCTTACGTTATTATTTTTGTTTAAATCATATTTAAGTTTTGATTACAATCAAATTTATGTATTAACTCAGTGTTACGGGTAATCCATGGGAAACCCTCCCCATATGGGTATTCTCCATACCTGCGCCGCCCCAATTCATATGGGTAACGGGGCGGGGATGGGTATTTTTTTTACGAACGGGGCAGTGACTGGGATTGACACTACCCGCCCCATGACCATCCCCAATTTCTTCGATGTAAAATATTATTATTAATTAGATCTTATTGTTGGTCACTTGGTCAGGTACTTATATGGCTTGATACATGAGCCAAACATGCGAACCCTGGTGAACCATAATGCTACAGTTATGGCCTTCAAATTAGGCTATCGCCTCGTTTTACTCTTAAAGATAACGCTGTGTGCAATTAAGAGATGGGACGGGTCAGGAGAGGATAATAATGATGTATTTTGACAAATCAAGATATGGAAATACACCAGCGTCACATAATTCCTGTAAACCCTGGTAAACCGTGCATGATCAACAAGTGTTGGTCTATGAATTTTACAAAAAATCAATTATGATAGTAGTAATAATGTAGTAGGAAAAATTGCGTCTGAAATTCAATAAGGAAGGACTATTTTGTTAAATAAGGAAGGTAAACTTTTAATTTTAACAAGTGTACTATCTCATTGACATGAATGCTTAACGTGTCAGGATATTTAGAGATTTCTTTAGGGTTCAGCAAGAATATAGGCGTCTAATTAGAACTGACAATCAGTAGTCTAATCCTAGAATCCTAATGCAATATTTTTCTGTTGGGTCTCGCAAAATCCGCAAAATCGCACTTTCCATATATCACCTTGATTTTCGTTTGTTATATTCATGGTAAACATAACCCATCCACTATATTTAGATTTGCATACTAGATATTTATAGGAAAAAATAATATATTTAGCTAGATTTGGATCCTAGATACCTCGTTCATAAGTAAAAGAACGAAGGAATTGAGAGGATGAGTTCTAATGACAAATGTGTTGTTCCTGCCAATGGTCTTGTTAATAATGATCCTCCTCTTCCGAAGGGCTTTTCTTCATGGGATGACTTTGTGGAAAGCATTGGTGATATACTAGAAGAGTATGTCGGTGAAGAATGGGAATTAGTTCATATTAAGAAAATGATCCATGTTGAAGATGATCCTCCTCCTAAGGGTTTTGCTTCTTGGGATGAATTTGAGAAAATCTATGGTGAACATTTGGATAATGATTATAATGAATAAGAACATGGGAAGCCACCAAGACCAGCAAATTTATGGATGAGCACTCGGCATAGACTAAATTCAAGTTTTTTACATTATTTTTAGTATGCTAATTTTGTTAATTGTGTAAGAAAAATTATGTAGCAGTCAAAGGCCTACTGTTCAATTGTGCTCTCAATTCTGATTTTTTTTTTTGGTTAAGTTTGTCAGATTTGGCATTGCAATTTATGAAAAATTTGGCTATGTTTTTCAACTCTAATACAAGACTCAATATATAGTCCCTATCATATTCATGATCCTATCACTTTAACAGCAAAGCCACAACAAAATCATGGTTAACCCTAACTCTTCAGATCCAAATATCTAAGCCAAGCCCCCTTAAACACATTACTAATTCATCTGTTTCATCAAGAGATTGATACTCCAACAGATGAACAATGAACATAAATTAAACAACATACGCACTTGGAATCTAAACAAAATATTGCATCCTTAAATATTAAACATTCACAAAAAGTAAACTTACAAGCAGCTTTACAAACAGACTAATTAAACATCTAAAAAAAAACATAAGATACACTAATAACACACACAAAAAAAAAAAGACATAACTAAACAAAAGATGATGGATCGAGATGTAATTCAATACCATTCTTTCATAGCAGAACCATGAAAACAGAGGACTAGATCATTTAGAATCCCCTTCTTCACTGTTGCTGTCGACAATCGTAACCACATCTTTTTATGGCTAATCATCATCAACATCATCGTCTTCATCTTCATCCTCAAGCGCTGGCACAAACCAAAAGAAGTGTTCTGGATCATCTAAGTCATCATCATCATCATCCTCAGAATCATAGTCATCATCATCATCATCCTCAGAATCATACCCATCATCATCGTCCTCCTCTTCTTCATTGTCAACAACATCATAATCATCATCCTCTTCATCTCCAAAACAAGGAACAACCTTGCAACCAAAATAACCAACAATCTCGTTGTCTTCATTATCAAGAAGAAGAAATCGGAAGGAAGTTACTACTGTAGAAGTCATTTTCTATGGTTTGATATTAAAACTTTCAGTTTTTGATACTGAAACCCTAGGTTCAGTTTAGAGAGAGACTTGGAAAAGAAAAAACCGAGTAGTAGTACTCTCGTAGTCTCCCTTGCTCGTGTTTTATACCGTGACACGTGTTTTCACATTACGATTCAACCTCTAGCTTAGCCACGTACAAGCATGATAACTTGGCTAGTGAACAAGTATAACTTTGGAAAATAAATAAATACAGTATAATATAAAATAAAAAAATTGGGTGGAAAATTAACATCAAGGAATTTAACTTGGAAGAAATATAAATTGGTTTACAAGCTCGTCCAAGAGTGACATCGGTAAAAATGGAAAATTAACATTAAGCAATTTGTCTCGGTGGAAATACTCCCCGGAAACTTAGATTTGGACGAAAAATTCTTGCTAAGGTCGTGACATCGAAATAAATAAAATTGGTTTAGAAGCTCGTCCAAGAGTGATATCGGTAAAAATTGAAAATTACCATAGATCGTGACATCGAAATATAAATTGGTTTACAAGCTCGTCCATGAGTGAAATCGGTAAAAATAGAAAATTAAATCAATTTATCTCGGTGATCTCCGGAAACTTAGATTTGGATGAAATATAATTGCTAAGATATCTTGACATTGAAATAAAAATCCGTAGTTTATAAGCTTGTCCAAGAGTAACATCGGTAAAAATTGAAAATTACCATCAATTAATTTATCTTGGTGGAGATATTCCCCGGTAAACTTAGATTTGGGCGATAAATTGTACTTGCTAAGATTGTGACATCGAAATATAAATTGGTTAATAAGCTCGTCCATGACATCAGTAAAAATAGAAAATTAATTCAACTTATCTCGGTGATCTCCGGAAACTTAGATTTTACAAGCTCGTTCAAGAGTGACATCGGAAAAAATGGAAAATTACCATTAATCAATTTATCTTGGTGGAAATACTCTCGGAAACTTAATTTTGGATGAACTATACTCTTTATGATCGTGATATCGAAATAAAAAATGGTTTAGCTGAATAAGCCATGTCCAGGAGTGACATTGGTAAAAAAACTTGGATATCGAGTCTTGTCGACGAAGCCAATCATAGTCGTTCGTGAATTATAATGCCGACCAATCAAATAAACTAGTTACACCTGACAACCTAAGATCCCCAAACATCCTTGCCAATATTATCGACTGATCAGTCCAGTACGACCAATAATGCGATATTATCAGATTCATATTTATGTATCACTGATATTTCATGTTTCGTCCAGAATAAAGGCATAAACATGATAAAATCCTATATTATCGGCCAATATTTTAAAAATAAATACTGATCGATTCTTTTAATACAAATTTAATTGTAAGAGCTAGCTAGAATTGCTTCTAAGAATATGAATTGGGATTTTAATCAAAAAAAATTGCACAAAAAAACATTTATGATCTTCCAAGGCACTAGATAGTACTATATTACTCCGTAATAATTTATTAGTTTGCTTTTAAGAATATCTGAATTGGGAGTAAAATAGTGCAATGTAGTTGACTTAAGTAGTAAAGAAAAGATACTACTATATATCCAAGACACTAGTAACAAAGGAATTAGCTAGTACAATAATAAGTACTCAAATTTAGATGTTAAGTGGTAACAACAACAACAACAAGAAAAATAGAAAATATCTTGAAGGGAAATCAAATTTCAAAAACGTTAGTGAGGCACAGTGGTTCACTTTAGTTATTTTAAGTTTGAGGTTCGAAACTCTTTAGACCTTTTTTATTTTTCTTTAAAATTTAGGCATTATGTGGCACAGTGCTGGTTTGATTTTGCTTGACCTATTTTGTTTTCGGTCAGGACTCAGGGACCAGGGTATTGATATATGGCATGATGCCTGAACCAAACCATGCTGCAGTTCAAGATATGGACCATTTGTTAACTAATTATCAAATCAAATAATTATGCCAAATATACACAAGTGTGCTGATTTATTTGGTATTTGACCTTATATTGGACCATTTTTTGTACACCTAACAAATCTCATCAATGTTAAGCCATTTCAGGTGTGAACATTTCCATTATAGATGCAGTACACCAGCGACACATCATGTCCCTCAACAGGTGTTGGCGCTGCAGTATCTACCAAAAAATCAAATATGATAATTAGTGCTTGGTTGAACTGTCTAACAACCCCTTAATGGCAGATTTATTAGATATTGACCATCGGAAGAGTCTGCAATTAGGCTAATGGGGGTGTACCAAATTAGTGGGGGGCGTACCAGCCCCAAGGCAAAACCAGTTTTCTCTTATGATTTTTGAACCCACCACCCGCTAATTTGGTACACTCCCATTAGCAATGTTGGTGTGCAGGAGTTATTATGATGGGTTTAGGACTTGTTGCGCATGCCTTTGAATAGGCGTGAATTACTAAGGGACTAGACGTTCCATCGAATGCCTTAAATGACTATTAATGTCATCTTCTCTACAAAAGGAAATTAAACATAGAATTTCCAAAACACACAAAATCATCCTAAATTAGGCAAGGAAATTAAGAAAAGAAAACATAGATTAGAGATCATGGGTGATCTAGAATTAAACAATGCTAACGGAGATAATCAGCCTTCTGCACCTTTTAAGTTCGCCAAGAAAGTTGCCAAGACTCTCTCTACTAGAGATTTGGAGAATTTGATGGATTTTGTGCAGCAAGAGATTGACGAGAGAAATCGTCTGATTGAGTTCGAAAGAGTTCGTAAGGAAAATTCTCCACTGTATGAACAATGAAAGAGGAAGAGAATTGCAAGATATGTGAGGAAAGCCAGAGAAAGAGAGGAGAGAGATGAGGGGAGAAGGAGCAGATTTGTTTGGAGAAAGATCCGCAGTGTAACCTCAAGTGATTCTGAAGAGAAAGAGAATGATTTTGAGAGAAGTGATGATCATGAGAGAAATTCTGATGCAGAGAAACAAAGGAGGAATAGAGAAAAGAAGATTGAGGATGCATGGTATGAAAGTTTCTTAGCATAAAAAGCAATCCCTAGGCTTTTTGCAAGAACCATGAATGAGAGATTGAATGTTGATTCTGATGGAGAAACAATTGATGGTGTTGATGAGAATGGTGAACCGGTTGAGGTTGGAGATTTGGAGGAAGAGAATGAAGATGATGAATGAAGTGAAGATGCGGGTGATGAAGGTTATGGAAGTGCAACTGAAAAAGGCAGTCAATATAGCAATGATTACAACGATCATGAGATGGGCATCGACAACGACGACGATAGCAGTCAGCAGAGCAATGAGAACAACGGTGATGATTCTGAATAATCATCCCTGGAACATCAACAAGATTTCGATGGGAAAGCTTCGATTTTTTGAAATCGGACTAAGAGCTTCTTCGTGAAAATTCAAAGAAATCTTGTAGGTGTTTGCTGAACATTTTGCTCATTGCTGATTTTCCTCATATTGTTGAATCTGCTGACAGATGTTTTCTTGTGGTTATGTTGCTATTCAGATATTTTTCTTTTTTTGGAATAGGTGGGTTTTTTTTGATACTGTTATGCAGATGGTAACTGCTAACAGTTTTAAGGTGTTAAGGTGTTAAAATTTTAAGGTTTAATGGTTTTAAGGTGTTTTGCAGGGGGTAACAGTTTTAGTTTGTTTGTAATTAAGGTGTGTGTTTGCAGGGGGGGGTAACAGTCTAGTTTTTCCTGGTATGAATAGTTAATCTATCAGAAGTTTGAGGGAATTACAGACTAGGTTTTTGGGTCATGTTTTGATGTGAATCTTGTGAATGGTTTTGATTGTAATGGAACTACTTAGGAATTAAGGTCTTTTTGTAAATATGGTGGGTTTGACTAGTATTTGTAAATATGGTTAATGGAATTGCAATTACGGTTTCTTTTTGTGTTGATTTGAATATAGTGGGTTACATTTGGCATGCTGGAGATGTCTTTGTGATTTCTAATGGAAGGAACAGTACGGTTACACAAACCTAAAACGTGCATTTCATTTGTGTGTAACAAGCTAAGTTTTCGATCTAATGGTTGAAAGATATTATCTTGAATCTAATTAGGTTTTCATCTAACGGTGAATATTGAATGCTTTGTTACTAAGCTACCATTGATTGCAAACCCTAATTTGAAAGACTATATAAAGGAGAATTCTAGAAACTGGGAAACCTAATTCCCACACCTCCTGTGTGATACTAGTTGTATAAGCTAGAGTCGATTCTCCTTTAACCTTAGGTTTCTACCGAGACCCTGTAGGTTAACTGAAAAAGCGGGGGTCTAACAACACCACCCAATATTTCGCTTAGCAATCTGTATGGATTAACTCCGAAATACTTTGCTAGAGAATCAACTAGACAGTCAGACTCAATCTAGATAAACGTATCTCAAGGAGTTAATATCTCTCTCTTGATTTGATTTCTACTCAAGCTAAAATCAATAGCGAGTCTTTATCAAATACAAGGAATAACTTGGACGGTACCAAAGACCAATGTCCAAGGATCAATCAATATCAATCAACAACCAAAGGTTGGATTTCCAATTGATGATTATGAACGCACAACCTGTATTATTTATATTATATAAAATATAATGCGGAAAATAAATAACACAGACACCAGAATTTTTGTTAATGAGGAAACCGCAAATGCAGAAAAACCTCGGGACCTAGTCCAGATTCAATACACACTGTATTAAGTCGCTACAGACACAAGCTTACTGCAAACTAACTTCGGACTGATCTATAGTTGAACCCCTACCAATCTCCCACTGATACAAGGTACAATTTTACTCCTACGCCTCTGATCCCAGCATGACACTGCGTACTTGATTTCCTTAGCTGATCTCACCCACAACTAAGAGGTGCTGCAACCCAAAATCACAGACTTGATAATAAACGAATCTGTCTCACACAGAAGAGTCTATCGAAAGGATAAATATGTCTCCCACAGATAAACCCTAGGGTTTGTTCCGTCTTTAGATATAAAATCAAGGTAACATGAATCAATTGATAATCCAGACTTATATTCCCGAAGAACAGCCTAGATTAATCAATCACCTCTCTACAATCCTTCCTGACTACACAAGCGAATTGTCGAGGAATCACAAACAGTGAGACGAAGATGTTTGTGACTTCTTTATCTTTCCTATCGGAGAACTCTCACGATCTCAAGTCAATCAATCGATTGTACTCGTACGATAGAAGATGCAAGATCAGATCATACAACTACGATAAAAGTAGTATCGGTCTGGCTTCACAATCCCAATGAAGTCGGTAAGTCGTTAACTCGAGTTTAGAGAAGAAACTCAAGAGTTAATGGAGATTGACTCTAGCGAGCGCACTAGTAGCACACAGACGTGTGGGGATTAAGTTTTGCTCTAGCTAGATGTATCCTATATATAACCTTTCAAATAAGGGTTTTGCCTTAGGTACAAAGCAAACTCTTTCCACCGTTAGATGAAAACCTGATTTAGATTCAAGCCAATATCTCTCAACCGTTAGATCGAAAGACATAGCTTGTCACACGTTTACTGGGTTTGAGAAAACCATTCCCAAACGATTACCGTATGTTGGTTCAACATGATAACCCAAAAGGTCAACCATATGAGCATCTCATATTAATCATGTTCTTCTTCACCATAACTAGTTCAATTGACTCAAATGAACTAGTTAAGAGTTGTTCAATTGCTATGAGATCTTATGTAACTACACAAGACACAATTGAAACAAAGATGATTCGATTCGATTAGAATCGTCTCATGAAAATTATAGCCACGGTTTGCATAAAGCATTCCTTAATAATTAATGTTTCATATTCAGAGTAAATCTTTAGATCATAACCTATTAAGTTCACAAACAAGTTCGCGGACTTAAGTTAATTGGTTGAGTTTTCCAAAATCAGCACAAATTCTCGGGTCGAGAACTTCTGCCAGTTCGCGGACTGGGTTCGCAGACTGAGTTCGCGGACTTAGCACACAAATGAGTTTTGGAAATCCCAGCAGAAATTCTCGGTCGAGAACTTCCGTCAGTTCGCGGACTTGGCAAGCCAATTCCACAATCCTACCGATTTCTCTTGATCAACAAAGTTCGAAAACTTCGGTTCAAGGAATACATGGTTATATAATCTAAACTCTCATTTCAATCATTGAAACATTCTCAGAGGGCGATATTCAGTCGTGAAGAACAACAAACCTTTCTCGTCAGAGCAATTTCCAAAGTGATTGAAACATTCATGACTTTCTTCACTAGGTGAAGATAAACCTGTAACACATGATTTTGAATAAAAGATAAGCAATGAATACTCAGCTCGAAATATCAAGTGTATATGATCTAGTCTATATAGCATACGACTTTTGTCTCATAAGAAGTAAGAGAAGAATAGATAGACTTTCGAGTGATAGATAAGTTCAAGTCTTCACATACCTTTTTGTTGATGAAGTTCCACGGTTCCTTGGTGTAGATCTTCGTCGTTGTCGTTGAATCACCATGAAGTCCTTGAGCTCAACTACACTTTTCCTATCCTAGTCTGAGACTTAGCTAATAGGCTAGAAATCAAGACTTTATAGTTTTGATCACTAACATTGATAAACATGCTTGATATAACAACGCATGCGAGGTTGACCGAGCTATGCTCTAACAATCTCCCCCTTTGTCAATTATAGTGACAAAACTATTAATACATATGGAATACAAAAAATATAAACTTTAGTGGCTCCTATTCCATAGTCCAATCTTCAACGTTCCTTGAAATCTTCGTCCTTCCAAGTACTCCAATGATTCCAAAGGTTGTAAGTTAAGTATCACCGTTGTTGAAGATCCGTAGCTATAACAATGAGAGAAATCGAGATTCTCGATCATTATTATACAGTGTCATAGTATTATTATGAACATCAAAGTCCAATTGCATCACGACTTTAATAATAATACTATGGTGATATGTATCACTCCCCCTTAGTCAATACTCTATCTCGATCATGGAAACCACTCCCCCTTACACAATGATCCGAAAACCATATGTATTTATAGTGTGACCTACAATATTTCTCCCCCTTTTTGTCAATAAAATTGGCAAAGGTACAAGAATGGGTTCATAATGAAATTTCCACAAGAGACATTTCATGACCAAAAGAAAGACAACATATCATCTTAATTTAGATGCAATCTTATAGCCGAAGCTAACAACATTTATCAAGGAGTTTTAAGACGCAAGATAACCCCTATAAAATTCCACAGCCACACTCCCCGCAAGATATTACCATTAAGCACAAGTTCAAAAGAACTCTCCCGCATTTGATGTCATTCCCGAAAGAACAACAAGAGCGACCTTAATTTCGAAAGAAAAGAAGGATTTTCTTTTATTGGATACCAAAAACCATTAGAATGATTTTCTAAATCCAAAACTCAACCAAATTTACCACAAGTAAACCCATGATTAATTTAATTGGAATACACAACTAAATCAAAACCACAAAAGTGATCAATTTAATTGAAAGTGCTCAACATAAGTAAACTCACGGAGCAACAAGCTACGACTAAGTTAATCATATGGAGGTGACTAACTTAACCGTTCACATACTCAACATAAGGAAAACCTTACGGAATATGGGACTACATAACCAATAGAACATGATTAGTATAGTCGTTCATATACTCAACACAAGAATTTGTGGAATATATGAAAACTCAACTAGAATAATTACAAGAGAACCTATAATTAATCCAATTGGAATACCAATAACCAAACTAATCACCGAAGTAATCAATTCAAATATTTTGGGCTCAACATAAGAAAACTTATGGAACCCCGACTAAGTTCATCATAGAAAATGACAACCTTAACCGTACATGTACTCAACATAACAAAGAAAACTTATGGAGTACAAACTAAATAATCAAACTTGTTGATTAATTTAGTTCCTAATGCTCAACATATAGCATCTTATGGAACAACCAACAAGCCAATAAGAAGAATCGACTTAGTTGTATCGTGCTCAACATAAGACACACAATGGAGCCTTCACGGTAGAACATAATAAAATGGATCAATGAAGATCAATATCGTGGATAACATACAAGGATCTATTCTATTTTCCATCATAACGATATAATAGACTTTATCCCTGTCAAACAAAAGATTTTATCCTATTTTCCATCAAATACATGATTGTATAGGCATAACTTTTGTAATTGCCAAAAGTCCATTCGTCCTTTCATCAATACGAATACTAATTCATGAACAACTTTACTTCTGACCGCAATATGGGACCTTCAAGTTCACGGACGCAAACAATACATATCCCATAAAAATATTGCAATATATCAAACCATTAAAATACTGCAATAACAATCTTTGCCCTTAGAAGGTAGAATCAATCTTTTTCGCACGAATTTATACCAAGAGTGGTTACCAAAAGCGTATAAAAAGATTTCCTTAACAAAGAAGAACATACAAAGTCATTGACGACTATGCACCATAGTTCACATGAGATGATTGTGAACACTCAAGAATATATAGCAATGTGAACTACTACCCATTCTCGAACTTCCTTCTTTGTGATTCACCAACATCACTCTTGTAACATCCACAAAATAGCTTAGAATAGGATTTCTCCAAGAATCCCAGTGCCCAAGTCCAAGAGAATAGAACAAGTGCAACGAAACGGAGCAAACACTAAAAAACAAGAGACAGGACAAAGACCAATATTAACTCATCCAAATTCAACAATTCTCATCTTCATTTTGAAGGGAATTCAATAAGGAAGAGAATGAAAAAAGAATGAGGTAAATTCGAGTTCGGACGAAGAAGTTACGGCCAAAACAAGTTTACCGAATATCGATGTCAAGTATGCATACGGGTTTGCGAACTTAAACCCCTGAATTTTGATTTTGAATGTTGTTATGCATACTTGGTATATGTACCATGTAGTCCAAACATCCCGAACTATTATTTTCAAACCTAAACATTTAAGAACCTTAAACACAGATCAAGTTAGGTAGAAATGAACGATAAACAAGATTATTATAAGTATTCTAAGAAAATAAAAGTACAAATCTTGCTCAAGTTTATAGACATACCTTTTTAGATGAATCCAATCGAATTCTACCGCCTTACCGAATATAATCTGTGTTCCCCAATTCTTTTGCTTCCCTCACCGTATACAAAGCAGGGCATTCCTTAGTGAGGATGCACTTCCAACACAATCAAGTTGCGTTGGGGTGAACAAAGTCTTGCTCACCACAAGTGACTTTTGGATTATCATGAAGGAGATCGCTTTTAGAACCTTTCACATCCAAATCCATCTTCCCAAAGAACTCTTTAAGTTCCACCATCATGGATACTACTTTCTCCATAGTCATAGAACTTTCTGGGAGATCATTCCTTTTCACACTCAAAACATCATTGACTTTCTTTGGTATCCACTTTTGAGTGCGTTTAGGAACGACCGAAACCTTTTTCCCATTACTCTCTTCAAGATTTTCCAGAAGAGAATTGGATTTTATCAACCTCCAAAACCAGCACACATGAATCCGGGTAAGAACATTCCTTATATTTGTCATTATTGTAGAAACAAAGGTCACATGGAAAGGAGATGTCGTTTTCGTATAAGGAATGAAAAACTTCATGATATTCTTGTTTGGGTGTCAAAAGAAGTTATTAAACCGGGATCATATGTTAAGGCTAACACTCTTGACATTACGGGTTATAAACGTCCAACCTTTCGGCAAAGGAATCAGTGCTGTGATAATCCTAGATTTGCCTATAAACGTCATACGAAGCCTTTTCACAATCGTAATGGTTATCAAAAGGATAACTTCGTAAAGACGAAGACAAGATCTGATGCTCCCAATTGGAGAAAGACTAACTTGCAAAAGAATAGTCAATTTTCTCTTTTGAAACTTAACTGCCGGTGAAGGTATTTCACTTTTGCCATCAGCGGAAACCTTTTGTTGGGAAGAATCACTAGCCTTGACAAATTTTACCTCTTTGCTAATACTTGGAGCATCTATTCCCTTATAGCTCAATCCTCGTGTATCACGATGATTTTTACTTGCTCCTACCATAGTGGTTAATTTGCTTGAACTAGTATTGAACTTTTTAAAGTCATCTTCCAACATCTTGATTTTATCAAGAGCAGTAGCTAAATCAGCCTCAAGGCGTTTTTCTCGAGGGATATAAGCGCTTTCTCTATCATCAAAACTTGTTTGCTGAGAGTTAAACCTTGCTTCAGATTCGGCAAGTTTCTCTTCCAACAAAAAGTACTTTTGATAGAGATTATCACATTCAAGTGACTTCATACGTAGGTTTTCCTCAGAATCCTTGAGGATCGATTCGCAAGAACGATTCGAAAAATAAACACCTGCGTAACATCTTCTCAATTTCTTGTTTTCTCGACAGAGAGGAGTCAGAAGAGATGAGACATGAGAAGTTGTAATCTTCTTCATCTTCCACGAATCCAAAAACTTAACATACTCTGAGACTTCCTCATCAACATCTCTATCAATATCTGACACTAGTACACAGAGACCCTTTTGCCACGCCAAATTGGCGTGTCCATAGGGGTTTTGTCACGCCTCTTCGGTTTGGACTAGGCGTGACTTCTGCTTTCGTTTTTTAGGTAACATGGCGTGGTTTTAGGTAGCTTATAGCCACGCCTGCCATGTGTGTCTATTTCTGCATGAAATAGACATGCCAGAGCCATATAGGCGTTGCTATATAGGGTCCCAAAAACTTAAGTACTGGTACTATATAGACACACGATTTATTTTTTTGGCGTGGCTATTTAGTTCACTATAGACACGCAAATTTCTTTTGTCGTGGCTACTTGATTCACTATAGACACGCAAATTGCTTTTTGGCGTGGCTATTTGGTTCACTTTAGACACACAAATTGCTTGTTGGCGTGGCTATCTGGTTCACTTTAGACACGCAAATTTCTTTTGGCGTGGCTATTTGATTCACTATAGACACGCAAATTGCGTTTTGGCGTGCCTATTTGGTTCACTTTAGATACACAAATTGCTTTTTGGCGTAGCCATTGGTTATCCGATAGACACACCATATAAGTTTAACGTGGTTATATGTTCTGTTTTAGCCAGACCAATTTCACTTAATTTCATCCACGTGGTTGCATTAGGAACCGTTGAATAACATCCACATGTAACGTTGTGAACCGTTCATTGGATATCCTATAGACACGCCCCATAGAGCGTGGCTATATGTGATATTTAGCCACGCCAATTTCCAATTACCTTGGTCCACGTAGCCGTATTACGAATTGTTGGATCTCATTTAAGATGATGCAATATTGACCGTTAAATTATATGCATCCTTCACCGTCCACATGTAATGTTGTGAGCCGTTGATTGGATATCCTATAGACACGCCCCATATAACGTGGCTATATGTGCTATTTAGCCACGCCAATTTACAATTACCTTGGTCCACGTGGCCGTATTAGGAATCGTTGGATATCATTTAAGATGATGCAATATTGATCGTTCAATTATATGCATCCTTCACCATCCACATGTAACGTTGTGAGCCGTTCACTGATTTCCTACAGACACGCCCCAAAGAGCGTGGCTATATGTGATATTTAGCCACACCAATTTACAATTACCTTGATCCACGTGGCCGTATTAGTAATCGTTGGATCTCATTTTAGATGATGCAATATTGACCGTTAAATTATATGCATCCTACGCCGTCCACATGTAACGTTGTGAGCCGTTCATTGAAGAACCTATAGACACGCCATATAGCGTGGCTATATGTGATATTTTTCCACGCCAATTTACAATTACATTCATCCACGTGGCTGTATTAGGTACCATTGGATCTCGTTTAAGATGATGCAATATTGAACGTTCAGATGTAACGTTGACCGTCCACATGTAACGTTGGGAGCCTTTCATTGGAGAACCTATAGACACGCCATATAACGTGGCTTTATATGATATTTAGCCACGCCAATTTATATCTGCTTAATGTGTCTTTGTGTTATGTTTAGCCACGCCAATTAATCTCGAAGCGTGTATATTACGCGTGTGACGCCTCTAAGCCGTTCAGATATGGCGCATCTAAACCATCCACCTGGCACTATCCAAATTCTCTTATATACTTTATAAATTGTGGTTAAATCAGAAATTCATATATGCCAAAAATTCATATTATTATTAATAACACAGTAAAAAATGTTGAGCTTTGGTCTAACAGTTTGCAAAAAAAATAATTAAAGAGCATTTATCTAAAAATCATCAGTTTTTCTTCAACTTTTTTGATGGTGGTGTCTATGCATGCAATGGATCAGGTTGTGACATTCTCGACGCGCCAAACCTTGTCTTCCTCTGTTGCCCATCTGGAAGTTGGTATTCCTTCTGCACAGTTGGTGCATATAACCTTCTTTGCTCCTTTTTAGTCTTCTGAGCAATCTTTTCAGAGGCTGCATGACTCCCCGAATGTGGATTGACTGCTAGGTGCTCCTCATTCAGTTTTTCACTGTCCAATTTCTTCTCAGAATCTAAAACTGGTTCTGGTTGCTCATGAGGTTTTCCATGCTGTGGAGTTTCCTGCAGCAAGAGATTAAATGTATTATATATATATATATATGTATATATATTCTAAATCCAAGGAGAATTCGTCTATCATGTGAATTCTCAACAAGAGACAGACAAAAATCATTTTTCCAACAATGTAATAAAGCCAACTTCACTGAAGGCCGCGGCATTTTTCACAGCTGATGCCCATAATAAAATCCGTAACCAAATATCAATTTTCAAATTTACACTGGCATTCATGTTCCATTTAGGTGTTAATATATTTCTATCTCGTACTTATTCTTTAATCAAACTGAATACACGATTTATGTAAAACTATTTATATACTTGATTAACAAAGCAAAAGAGCTAAGAAACTAACCTTGTCATCAGAGATGGAACAGTTATCTTTCAGCCATGCCACAAAACCATCTTTAGCTTCCCCTAATAACTTAAACTCACCACTTGGTTCGGTTAACACGAACGATGGAACTATAACTTCCTGATATTGACAACATAACAGTTACTAGGAAGATCTTGTCCATGTATTTTCTGGTTAGGCACCATAGGTAAAATACTGCCTCTAGCAACGACGTTTCCCCTAGATCCATTCCAAAAGTCGTATTTTTCTTTCTGCGGAGATATGTCATATGAACATCATATAAAAAGAAGATGCTAGAATTAGAAATATAGATTTACGAAAAAAAAATCAGAAAAAACATACTCCATTAGATGTCTTATCCAGATGTTATGCCGTAGATGTGCACGACTTCTCTAGAGATATTGAAGGATTTGGTTGGGAATTACTGGTAGAGTTCTGCATAAGATTAAGAGACTGCTTCTTAGATCCATCAGAAGGGTTGCTACGTGAAGGAGACTTCCGCAGAGAAGTAGTTGGTTGTGAATTACTGGTAGGGTTCTACATAAGATTAAAAGAGTTATTAGTTACTTTTGAAAGTTACACATGTTTATATTTTTCTAGGTTCTCTAATTTACACTTGGATCGGTGATTCATATAATTGATAGACTGGTTTATGTATGTTCGACTTACAAATCAAACAAGCCAATCAACTAACCTTCTTAACAGGCTCGGTAAACTGAACACCATACTTTGGCCAAGGAATCGCTTTTCCAAAAGTTTGCACTAATGTTTCCATACCAGCAAATCGTACGGGTAGACAGAAATTCGGTTTTATTACTTCATCAATCAGGATTTTGTGGCAATCAACCTCCAACCCATCCTTTCCATGTAATTGTTGTTTTCCTGTTAACAGAAAAGCTCTACCTCTAGCAAGGACGTTTTCCTTAGACAGCTCGTCAAAAAGGTTGCACCTTCTACCCTGCGGAAATATATGGCATATGAACATCTTCAAGCGAAAACTTCAAAACAAATTGAGATTTAAAATGCATGTAAAAATAAAACAAATACCGGAGAAACTGCTTTAGTTGTCGTGATATCAGATTGGCTCCGACTAGGTGGATCTTTTGATGTCACATCCAGAGTATGTTTCCCCGAATTTTGTTGACTTACCTGCAGCAGTAGAGTAATATTCCATATTCGGGTGACAAATATGCCAAATTCCACCGTGAATGTGATAGGATTTCGAGAAACCCTATATGTGATTAACCGCAATCGCACGGTGTCTAGCTAGTAGACATATGCAAGTACGGGTCGAACCTACAGGGAGCGGTGGAAGTACCAATAATCAATATTCTCAATTAATTAACAACAATGATGTTTTTGGATTTTCAGAATTAAAAATGAAATAATAGAGCGTAACCAATGATTATGGAGGTGTTAGGGTTCCGGGAATTCATTGTAGGCAAATTATTGGATTCAATCACAAAGGATATTGACACATAAGATATTTCGTTTAAAATGTCGATAATAATTATCAAAAGATTGTTTGCTCTCACCAAAAAGTAGAACTCTTAAGCACTAGATATACATGGCATAACTAGTCAAACGAAATTCATAATTCGATTATTAGGTTCAATGAATTCTTCTACTAATCTAACGATGGACTACACATGGCATAAAACATGAAAAAATCTAGCTACAACTTAATCCTTTCACCCTAACATGAAAAACTAGCAAACCATAGCAAGAAAAAACGATAAACAGCAAACCCTATTCTTCTTTAGGCTCTGCCCAGTTGCGGCTCCGCCTCGCC